>NC_033802.1:62373629-62392749 GCF_001876935.1 Asparagus officinalis
TGATTTTGAAACATTGTGTCGAGCATTCATGTGTGAGTATAGTTCCACAACAAATATAATAAGAAAGAGATATGATTTTAAAATAGCAGCATTGGTAACTATAGTTTTTAAATTAAAATTTGTTCACAGCCTTTATTTAAGGTCCATTAACTCTAAAAGCTGATGTAATTTATCCCTATCAATTACTTTACTAGATACATGCAATTGTAATCTCATCACAAAGAACTATGACAACGAGAAACCAAATGCGGTCAATTGATAAAAGACTAATAACACGTGACTAAATAAAATCAGGGCATCACAAGAAAAGAGGAAAAAATGGCATGCGGCCAAAGACTAAAGTTCCCTGAAAATAATACAAACACAAGGGAGAAAAAAAAAAGTCACCCGTTTCTAAAGTCAGCCCATATGTGTATGTGGAATAAGGACCAATCACGACCGTACACAGTTGAAGACCCTACGAAGTACTTGCTGATCAAACCGGGTAGGTCACAAATCACTTTCAGTAACTGACCCGGTAACAAACGCTGCCTTTCGTTGGCGTCCCACAATAAAGAACACCAAAATGCATTTATTGTTTGGTTCTTCATTGCTAACTTTGGGTATTTATGACCTCACTGGTTCTTGTGCACGTGCAATGCACGTGGTAAAATATTAAAATTATTTTTTAATTTTCTTACCATAAAATAAGTCAGATTTATTTTGAGTTAAAATCTATAAACGTTGATTATTACATTTGTCATAATTTTTATTTAAACATTTTTAAAAAAAATTATGAAATAGATTATTAATTTTGAAACTTTATTGGGGTCAGGAATAAACAACTAACAAGTTTTCTGTGAAAGATACGGGGAACGTAGTACATTCTTAAGAATTATTAATCTTTACTTAGTTTGTTTATAATGATAGGATCTCATTATTAACTAACTACAATGTCTAGTGCATTATTTTATGATAAGCGCAATATGCTTCGGATCGGAGGTTTTCTTAGCTTCCTCTTCATTCGTGATTGGTGGTAGCTTGATTTTGTTGTTATCCAAGAGATACTTGAAGATAGCCGGTACTTCATCCTCTTTGAAGGATTACTCCTTTGGAAATCTAGGTTCCAAAGCCTTTGGTTGTCTTGGAGATTGCTGTGCTTGATGCTACAATTAAAATGATGACTGTTGCATTGACTGTTGTTGCGGCTGTCGTTGTGATATTTGCTGAGCATCAACAACAGCTGCGGGAGCCTTTCCTCTACCTCGAGGATTAAAATTTTGCTTTTGAGGATTGGCTATCGGCTGACCCCTCTCAAGTTTCTTTCTCTTGAGAAAGCGTTCGGCCTGTTCACCATGCATTTTCAATTCTTTCTAAGTCTTGGAAGGCACAACCCCCATGGATTCTAGAACATCTAAAGAAAGATTATTGTGACATGTTTAGAGAATGAACTCCATGACCGGGTCTCGACAGTTTATTGCTTTATTCCGGAAATGTTTGACGAAGTTGTCAACTAACTCTCCATCTTTTTGTTTCTCATCCAGCAAGGTCCCAACTGATACTTCGGTATCGTCATCGAAGAAATTGGTGAGGAGTAAGCTTTCTATGTCATCCCAGCTATTAATGCTCCCTGACGTCAGAAGGCGGTACCAATCTAAGGCGGCCCCGTTAAGGGTGCCTATGATAACCGGACCATCAATGCTTCGTTTCCAAATATCATACCCAAGTGAGATTTGAAGTAGATCAAGTGTTGGGTTGGTGAGCCTTTCCCGTCAAATAGAGTGAAGTTAATCAGACTAAACTTTGGCGGGTATGGAATTGACTCCCACTCCCTCGGATATGGGCATGAAATACCCGTCTTCTTCACCTCTTGAGCTGACATCAAAGCATTGACTTTGTTCTCGAGCTCTTTCATTTTCTTATCATCACCCGTATTTTTCTTCGGGGGATGTTGAGGAGGTTCAATTGGACCACCACCAGCATTATTATTGTTAGGGGGGTCGGCAAAAATGTGCTCATCCACTTTTGAGTCGCTATCAAAATATGGGCATTATTATTGATGGGTTATGATTTTCTTAAGTGGTTTGATAGTCTATGCTTAATAAATCTAAAGTAAAATATGATATAAAGAAAATAGTTCATAATCTATAAGTGAAATTGGCTAGTGGATTCTATTCTAAATTTCTCATATCTATAATTGAATCCTTCATATTTTACTTTCTTGATTTATCTCTTTATTCTTGATTTTTATTTATTTATTTATTAATTTTATTTTCCTTTATGTTCTTCATCTTTCTTTCTCCCTACTCGGTCTAGTTTTATTTTATTTGCATATTATCACATCCACTCTCTCTATCTCTCCTCAACCACTTTCATTACTCCTAAATTATCACACACACAACCTCAAAAACCAAATTTGATTATTTTCTACAACACCTTCCTCGTGGGATCTATATTTTTCTATACTATAACTTAATAGTTGTACGGTTACAATTTTGGATTCTATTTATTCTACTATCAACCAATTATCTTTAGGAGTGATACTTATAGTATCACCTACAACAGTAGTAGGTTCGCTATAGTCATTCTCTACACTAGTTCACTAGTGGATCACTTATCTCTAAGAGTAACAATGGTGGTATGACACAAAGGTAGTAGGCTCACTATAGTTATTCTCTACACTACTTCAAACTTGAAAATCAGTAGATAAAAAAAGGAGTTTCATGTATGCTTTCCAATATGTGTTATTTATCCCATTGAAAAGTGGGGATTAACTAACTACACATCTCTTAGGAAAAGTCATTGCAGTAATCAAACTAGACATTTCTACCCTAGGTTGTGAACCCTAAAGATGGATAATAAGGCTGTGATACCACTTATTGGATCTACGTTGCAAGCTTATAGGAGAGTGAATAGAGTTGATACTATTTTTTGCTAAAAAAACAAAACATGCAACATAAAGGATAAAATAAAAGCAATCAACGATAATCAAATGTAAATAGCAACCAACTAGGAACACATAATATTTTATAGTGGTTCGGATAACAATCTCACACACACTTTTCCTTCTTACGAAGAGGCTTCCTCATTATATAAAAGTTATCCTGAACCACAAACTCGATTCAGTTGTTTGGGGAAGAAGTTGATGTATTCATTGCAGTGTTCATTATTACAACTTTAGTCGTTACAATAAAAATACAAAAAGATAGCCTTTTTATAAGACTCTTACACAATGAAAATACAATTCTCGTCAAAACAAACGAAGAGATCGTTTATCGGTCTTCTGCTTGTGTGGAATCTTGGCCTGTGACGGGGACATTGATATCTGTGGATCACCAAACGATCAGATTAGATCTGGAGCTTTATTGATTCGCGAAGGAATTAAGAAACCGAAGCAATTATCTCGGCAACAGTGAGATAACCACTCTTCTCGAGATCACCGCAACGGGGCAATCTCAAGGAAAAGAACCAGGCAACAGATCTATCGAACTCTCCTTCTTTATGCCGAAGAATTCGCTGAAGTCTCCTCCTCCTCTCTGAAATTCGTACTCCTTCAGTCTTCAATTCAGCAGGGCTTCGCCGACGCTCATGAATTCCAGATAAAAAAATAAAGGCCCTGAGATTGTATTTATAGGCTTCAGGAGCCCTGTGTTCGGATAAGAACGATCGATCCACTCTTATATTCAGTTATAACTACTTAACCACGTTCTTGGATGATATTCTATCAGTTAAAACAAAACTAGGAAGTTAATGATTGAAAAATAGCTTTAAACTACTAAAATTTAGTTTTTCGGGTTTGCGGACACTCGTGGGTGTCTTGGCCAAGCCTGGGCCGAGACACCTCTTGGTGTCTCGGCCAAGACTTGGCTGAGACACTCATGGGTGTCTCGGCGGGTGTCTCGGCCAAGACTTGGCCGAGACACCCAGTCTTGGCCGAGACACCACTTGGTGTCTTGGCCAACTTTGGCCTGAACTTCGATTCGCGCGTTCTGTCCATTTTCGTCGTATCTTCATCGTCCGAACTCGGAATTATGTAATTTAAGATGCGTTGGAAAGCTAACGAGGAGATATAAAAGATTCCATGATTAAATCATATGTGGAATAAATGAGATACGATGGGTGCTTCGCCTTTCGTAAGTGACACGGGTCTCCCGATCAATTCGTGTTTCCATTATTCCGAAGTTTCGTTGCTTCGTATGGTCCATCGACTCACTTCGTGCGTTTGTCATCATCAAATGAGCTTCTGTGACTTGAATAATGACATTCATCGTCTTCTCTCTGTCTCGAGCCGCTTGCGGGGACCTATAGGTAATTTTGAACGTCTACATATACCCTTTCAAAGTGTTTCAGTCTCGTTTCTTTTATAGATGAGCTTGAAATACTTTGGATATGATCGGTCCAACATTTAGTCGGTATAAAAGAAATTTTAGTTAGCTTTGACTCTTGACTTCTTTGATTTCAGTCTATTCAATATCTTAATAAATAGCCGAAGTTATTTCGGCGCTGCGTTTATCGTCTGGCCGTCGTTGAAGTCTCGAATCGAAACTGGTGAGTTGATTTTAGCTTGTATCGTCGAGTTGACTTTGAACTGACCATCTCCATCACAATGCGTTGACTTACGTTGACCTAGGGTTATGCGTTGACTGACGTTGACCTAGGGTTACGCGTTGACCGGTAATGACCTTAGGGTTTTGGATCGCCTCGTGTTAACTTTTTATCACAACGCATTGACTAGCGTTGAACTAGGGTTACGCGTTGACTGGCGTTGACCTTAGGGTTTCGGATTGCCTGGCGTTGGAGTGTAGCGGTTCCAAACGTCGGGTTGCAGGACCAACTATTAAAGTTGTTTCGTCTGCAGGTATGGATCTTATCCTGAAGTTGTCGGAAGCACAAGTCATGAGACCAGCTAGTGAAGCTGGTGCGTCATTGACTCTTATATATATAGGATTTTTTTGGCAAACCCTCAGCCATCAACGGGTATCTGCAGACCCGAAATGCTTTTTTTGGCAGATTAAAGCTGTTTTTCGATCGTTAACCGCCTGGATTTGTTTTAATTGATCTGATATCATCCAAGAATATGGTTAAGTGGTTATAACTGAAGATAAGATCGAATCGATCGTTCTTATTCGAAAACAGGGGTCCCTAAGCCTATAAATACAGTCCCATGGACTTCATTTTTTCAGATCTGGAATTCTCGAGCGTCGGTGAAGCCCTGCTGAATTGAGGACTGAAGAGCCACGAATTTTAGAGAGGAGGAGGAGACTTTAGCAAATTCTTTAGCATAAAGAGGAGGAGTTCGTCAGATTTGCAGCCCGGTTCTTTGCCTTGAGATTGCTTCGTTACGGTGATCTCGAGAAGAGTGATTATCTCGCTGTTACCGAGATAATTGCTTTGGTTTCTTGATTCCTTCGCGAATCAACTAAACTCCGAATCTGATCTGATCATTCGGTAGTCCACGGATATCAACATCCCCGTTACAGGCTAAGATCTCACGCAAGCAGCTGGCGATAAACACCCGTTACGCTGTTTAACGAGAGTTGTACTTGTTTTTATTTTTATTATGTAAGGGTCTTATAAAAAGACTAATCTTTTTGTTTTTATTATAACGATTGAAGTTATAATGAATACTGCAATGAATACATCAACTTTCACCCTAAACAAGCAATAGGGCTTACAAGACCACACCCTTAAATCTACCAAAAACCAGTTGTCTAACCTAACTCTCTACAATGAGTAACACCTACCCCTAGGTATTCCCAACTCTCATTTAATCTGGCTTGAGTATGCTGTAAAAATAAGTTAAAGCAAAACCAACACAAATAATTAAAGATCAGAAAAAAATCAAGAAAAATATTTACATTCATTTTATTAAATAAACCGTCCTTCAATAAATATAAGTATAGCTTAATGAAGAATGGTGTAGAGAACCAATCTAAGGGCAACTCTCCTCGCAGAAACCATTCGAATATATTATGTGCGACGAGTAAGAGTTTGTCAAGGCTCTAGGGGTCAAATTCTTTAATGATATCTCTCACAAAAAAACCCTAGAACTCTCTCTCTCTCTCTCTCTCTCTCTCTCTCTCTCTCTCTCTCTCTCTCTCTCTCAATGATATAAACTCCTCAATAGGTCAAAAAAGAGATATCTTAAACTTGGTAGTGTTTGTGTCAAAAGTTGCCTTTTCCATTGCTTTCAAACCTGTTACACGGTTTATCGATTATAAGTTCAAACTGAAAGAAAAGTTGATCTTTTTATAAGATCTTCTTACAATGAAAAATAAATATTATAACTTAATCAAACAAAACACAGCAGTAGTTTATCTCCCGCTGCTTTACGTGAGATCTTTGCCTATACCGGGGACGCGTTAGTCCGTGGACCACCGCAGATTAAACCCGATTGACAGTATAACTACGCTCTTGTTTCACAAAGGAAACAATTGCGGAAGCGATAATCACGACCAAGCAAGATTGTGGCTCTTCTCGAGATTAAAACCAAGTTTAATCCGGAGGAAAGAAGGGAAAGAATCACAAACCTTTCGAAAGGACTTTCTTTATGAAAGTGTTCGCCAAGATCTGATGATTCTCCTCTAAAATTTATGGTTAGTGTTGGCCTTCTTATTTTGATAATGTTTAACAAACAATTTACCACTAATGTTATTTGTCTAGTATTTATGTTTTTTTTATTTATTATAGACAAACAACGTAGTTGGAGGATGGATGGAATAGAGCTTCAACGATGATATCCAATGAAGGTTGGCGGAATAGTGGAGTGAAGCCTTGCGATTCAAAGTTAAAGATCAAGTTCAAGCTTCATCCGCGAGATTACCAAGTCAAGCATATTGAAGACCAATCAAGCTTGGGTAAATTAGTTTAGGGCTTATATTATGTGTGTTAATACTTCAAGCTCAAACATACACACACATATATATTTGTGATTTTCGTAACTATAAGTGTTTTTATGCAAAATAAGTTTTGGACTATATTTACATCATAAACAACTTTTATTATGTCCATATAAATATTCCATAAGTTTTCAAAACTTGTTTTGAGTCAAAATAACAATCACATGTTTTTTCATATATACGTCTTTTAGTGCTTTTGCAGAATACAGTGTTTTTCACAAATTATAAATGCAAATTAAGAAAATTTTTTTTCTAACATGTTTGTTTTCATGTTTACAAACATTTCTCAAAGTTTCATCAAGTTTGGAATTGATTTGTTATGTTTAATGGAATTTACAAAATCATGTTTTTGTTCGTGCACATGTTCGTGCATGTTTTACAAAACAGATGAGTTTTCATAAATGGGAAGTAATATTCAAGAAATTATTTCTTTGACATGTTTATATACATGTTTATAAACTTTTCTCAAAATTTTACCATTTTTGGAGTTGATTTACTATACCCAATTGATTTTACAAAATCGTGTATGTCAGCAGATTTTTAGAAACTATATATCTGTGTTCAAACATTTATTTCTCTCAAATAAGAAATTATTTTTCAGAAATTCTTTCTCTAACATATTCTTCTACATGTCTAGAACCTTTCCTAAAAGTTTCATAATTTTTGGAGTTGATTTTCTATTTTTAATTAATTTTATAAAATCAGATACGTAAATTTCCAGAATGCTGAATTTAGGGGTATTTTGGTCTTTTCAGCCTATAACGGCTAGTAACGACTAGTTTTTGATATTTTCGATTTTTAGGAGTTTGTGGCTGGTTTAAGAGGCTATAAAAAGCCCTCAACTTTCATTGTTTCTTATGGATGTTTAAGAGAGTTTTAAAAAGAGTTTTACAAGTTTGTTGAAGGGTTTTTAAGTTTGTTTCAAGAGTTTGCTTGTGAAGAAAATTCCACAAGAGCTTGAGGAGATCATCTATTGAAGTTTGAGCTTCCAACTATTCTCCCTCCGCCTCTTGATCTATTGAGAAGTTTTCTAAACTCTTATCTCTAGTTTTATATTTGCTTAGTTATTTGATTATCTTTCTTTAAAGTTAGTTTTTATATTGAGTTTAGATTTGATTTTAATCTCATTGTTACACACACCCACATGAGCTTATTGTATTTACATACATAGTATATTAGGGTTGTGAGAGATTGTAACATTGAGTTGTGCTTCATTGTGTTCTCATCTATTGTAGAGAACAAATTTATATTTGTTACATTGTTAGTGTTGTAAGGTTTTCGGTGAGCTAGAAAACCGAGTGTGTTGTGAAGTTTTCGGTGAACTAGAAAACCGAGTGTGAGGAGTGAACGTTGTTCGGTGAGCGTTGAAAACCGACACTGTGAGGTGTAAATGTTATTCGGGTGAGCGTAGAAAATCCGGTTGTGATAGTGGATTTCTCCCCGGGAGTGGGGAGCGGAGACGTAGGACTGAAGGTCCGAACTCCATGATCATTTGAGTGTGTTTGAGTTTGTCATTGGAGCATTTGCTTTTGCATTTATCTTATATCGTCAATTGTGCATTGCTTATCTATTTCATCCACTATCTTGTTTAGATTATTTACCCTTGTGTTGTTTATATATCCTTGCATATACATATATCATATTGTATATCTCTTTGATAGGATATATCGGATTGTGTTAGTTTATATATCCTTGCATATATATATATATAATTCATCATATAGGATATATCTCATTGTTCATATTGCTTATCCTAGCTCAAATATATTATTGCATTTCATACTTGCTAGGATAACTCACTAATTAATTTTAATTGGCATTTAATCGGATTATATTAGCATAAGACCCTAATCACCCCCCCCCCTCTAGGGTCTAACAGTTAGCTGGACAATTTGACAGTTCCTCGCCTTCTCAACTTCAGATCCTCTTGAAAGAAGACCCTAGGCTTCTATTTATAGGCCTTTGGAGATTTCCTTTTGAATAAGAATTTATGTTTAAATGTCATCTGTAGTTAATAACCGCTTAAACACGTTTAGGGATAACCTTCAAACAGCTTGGGACGAAAGAATCCTTAAAAATCATTGAAATCCGTGTTTTGGGAGGTTTTTGAAGTCAAAAGGAGTCCTGGTGGCTCGGATGGGTGCGAGCCACCATTTGGTGGCTCGCGCTTACGCGAGCTTCCGAGTGTTGTTTCGTTCATCTTTTTGACGTTTTTGGCGATTTGTAACCCCTCGAGTTAGCTTGTTTTGCGTACGGTTCATCGTTTTGCTGTCTCACACACCTTACTGATCTACTTCGTACGCTTACTGGTGTTGGATAAATTCCCTTGACTTGGATAATAACGTTTATCGTCTTCTCCTTATCTTGAACTACGTTTGAGAACCTATAGATAATTTTTAACGCCTACAGATACCCCCTCCAAAGTGTTTCAGTCTTGTTTTTTTTATAGAAGAGCCTGAAATACTTTGGATGTGATAGGCCTAACATTCAGTCGGTGTAAAAGGACCTCTAATTGGCTTTAACTCTTAACTCCTTCATTCTTCAATTTATTCAACGTTTTGCCGAATAAATGAAGTTCTTACGGTTCTGCGTTTATCGTCTGACCGCTGTCGAAGTTCCGGATTGAAACTCGTGTGTTGATTGATCTCATTGAGTTAACGTTGCACTGACTATCTTTATTGGTAATTCATATTTGACGACGTCTTGGCAGGCATTGACCAAAAGCTATGCGTTGGAGCAAAGAGGACCAGTTTATACTCGTATATTCTTAGGAGTTTTGGGATTTAGTTTGGCCTCATATACCCATCGGAGGTCGTCGGGTTATTCTTAAGAATATTCCACACAATATT
Source organism: Asparagus officinalis (assembly GCF_001876935.1). Taxonomy (NCBI): domain Eukaryota; kingdom Viridiplantae; phylum Streptophyta; class Magnoliopsida; order Asparagales; family Asparagaceae; genus Asparagus; species Asparagus officinalis. Next base: position 62,383,357 of record NC_033802.1, read on the forward strand.
CTCCAGAAACTTCCCGTCGAGGGTGGGGAACAGTTTAAACTCGTATACCCATTGGAGTATCGAGGAGCAGTTTATACTTGTATATTTGCTGGAGTCTTCATAGTTTAAGCTCTTAAGGCGTTGGAGCGTGGCGGTCCCAAATATTAGGTTGCAGGACCAACTATTAAAGATGATTCATCTGCACGTGTGGATCTTATCCCGAATTTGTTGGATGTCCAAGTCACGAGACCAACTAATGGGGCTGGTGCGTCAGTGACTTTCGCATATATAGGATTTTTAGCAAACCCTCAGCCATCAATGGGTTTGATAAGCCTTTACCGACTACCGTTTGAGTCGGGCTAGCATGCGGATTGTTTAAATCCGTTCCGCATGTAACGTTATGCTAAAAGAGTTAACTCTTTTAGTACTATGATATTGAATACGTAGACTTCGTCTTTCTCACGTGAAAAGACTAAACGGCGACGCGTGTTAGGCGTAGACTTTAAGGTTTTTGGCAAACCCTCAGCCTTCAACGGGTTTGACGTACCTTTACCGATTACCGTTTAAATCGGGCTTGCATGCGGATTGTTTAGGTCCGTTCCGCATGTGACATTGTGCTAAGAGAGTTAACTCTCTTAGTGCTACGATATTGAATACGTAGACTTTGTCTTTCTTACGGGAATAGACTACCTGACAACGCGTGTCAGGCGCTGACTTATCCCTACTTAGGCTTCAGGATAAAATTCCCCGTACGTGTGAGACACGGATTTTGATGTTATTAATAATAACCTACCACAATATCGAATATATGAGCTTTTGTCCTTTTTACGGTAAAAGACTGACCAACAACGCGTGTTAGGCGTTGACTTATACCTACTTAGGATTCGGGATAAAATTCTCCGTGCGTGTGAATCACAGATTTTGGCATTATGAATAACAACCTACTACAATATTGAATATGTGGGCTTTTGTCTTTTTTACGGTAAAAGACTGACCGGCAACATGTGTTAGGCGTTGACTTATCCCTACTTAGGATTCGGGATAAAATTCCCCATACGTGTGAGGTACGGATTTTGGTTGTTATTAATAACAACCTGCCACAATATCGAATATGTGGGCTTTTATCATTTTTACGGTAAAAGACTGACCGACAATGCGTGTTAGGCGTTGACTTATCCCTACTTAGGATTCGGGATAAAATTTCCCGCGCGTGTGAGGCACGGATTTTAGAAGTTAAAAAAGTGGTGTCTTCTTCTGGGGCAAAGACGAACCCGATGCGGGAAAGGAAGAATTTTATATTCTATCTCCCAAAGCTGAAGAGGAAGAATTTTACATTCTATCTCCAGTCACAAAAGGAAACTCAAAGTGGGATCTCCACTTCAAGAATCTAGGAAGGTGAAACTGAGAGTGGGACTCCACTCCGAGAATCATAAAGATTAGAATAATCCTAATCGTCTGAAGGTTTGATTATCAACTAAAGGTGGATTTCTCATTTATCGAGAGTGAATTATGGTTTTAGTCCTTACTGTAGGAAGGTTTGACCCAGCTGGAGTTTAAGGTGATCCTAACTGTAGGAAGGTTTGATCACTCGATTTGAAAGTGGACCTCTCGTTCATTGGAGGAATCGAGAGGGGATTTTGGTTTTGGTCCTAACTGTAGGAAGGTTTGACCGAGTGGGAGGTTTGAGGCGATCCTAACTGTAGGAAGGTTTGATCGCTCGATTTGTGGACCTCTCGTTCATTGGAGGAATCGAGAGGGGATTTTGGTTGTGGTCCTAATTGTTTAAAGGTTTGACCAAGTAGACAGTGGGAGTGGGAGTATAAATTACAGTGGGAGTGTTGACTTATACCGATTACTCAATGAGAATTCTTAAGAACTTAACAGGAATGGGTTTGACAATTCGTCAAGGATTAGGCCATTAAAATCCCGAGTACCATGTCCGGACTCTAATAATAAGGATGTTGAGTGCACAGATACATCGAAAGTTTGAATGGATTTAACTGAAAGGAGTTTTGGTGGTCCCACCGTCAATTAGTTTGATCGATGGGGGATTTTGTGGTGGAAGAATGTGAGTCGTCAAACACCAATGGGAATTTTGTGAGGGAAGATTGATCCAACGAGGTGATCAAATCTCGTCTCAGCAAAAGAGTGTTTAGAAATCACAGTGGGGGTTTAGTGTTTATCACCTTTTTTAGTAATGATCGGGTTATCCCTAAGAAAGTTACATGTAGCATTCTTCTGAGAACTTCCCGTTACATGAATCATCCACCCCTAGCTTTTTTTGTGAAACTGGGTTTATCATTGTATCAGCTGCATGATCGGGTTATCCTTAAGAATACCATGCATGGCACTCTCCAGAAACTTCCCGTGAAAGAAAAAAATAGTTTAGACTCATATACCTGTTGGAGTATTGAGAAGCAGTTTATACTCGTATACTCTTCGGAGTGTGAAAGAAAGGAAACAGTTTAGACTCATATACCTGTTGGACTATTGAGAAGCAGTTTATACTCGTATACTTTTCGGAGTGTGATTATTCTCATTTGGCTTATCCCAGCATTATGACGCCGACTTCAACCAAGGTTTGGATGCTATTCTTGAGAGCAAAGCAATTCTTGGTGGGATGAATGACCCTCCTGTGGTACGCATAGTACTTTGAATCCGCAGTGTTGTCAGCTTCCTCCTGATTTACGATAGGTGGTAGCTTGATCTTGTTATTTTCAATGAGGGACTCGAAAATGGCTGGAACATCTTCGTCCTTGAAGGAGTACTCTTTTTGGAGTTTCAGATCCGAAGTCTTTTGCTGTCTTCGGGATTGCCGTTGTGATGTTTGATTAGCATCAATCGCAGCTGCATGTATCTTGCCCTTACCACGGGAGGCGAAGTTTGAGTTCAGAGGATTAGCCGTTGGTTGGCCCCTCTCGGCCTTCTTCCTTCAGAGGAAGCGTTCGGCCTGTTCTCCGCACGTCTTCAACTCTTTCCATGTGTTGGATGGTGCGACTCCGATAACTTCTAACACTTCTAAGGAAAGGTTGTTGTGGCATGTTTGGAGGATTAATTCCTACGTGACCGGATCTCGGCAGTTCATTGCCTTATTCCGGAAGCGCTTAACAAAGTTCTCAACGAGCTCTCCGTCTTTCTGTTTCTCTTCAAAGAGTGTTCCGATCGATATCTCGGCGTCGTCATCAAAGAAGTTGCTGAGGAATGAGCTCTCCAGGTCGTCCCAGCTGTTGATGCTTCCGGACTTGAGATAGCGGTACCAATCGAAGGCAGATCCGCGAATGGAATGACCGAACCATTAAGGCTTCATTGTCGGAGATCATACCCAAGTGGGACTTGAAATAGATCAGATGCTGAGTAGGCGAACCCTTCTCATCAAATGGCGTGAAGTTAATCAGGTTGAACTTCGCCGGGTATGTTATTGAATCCCACTCTCTTGGGTAGGGACATGGAATGCTGGTCCTTTTCACCTCTCGAGCAGACATCAAAGCATTGATTTTGCTTTCGAGGTCTTTCATCTTAAGGTCTTCGCCTGCATCTTTCTTCTTGCGATTTTGGAGAGGGATATTGGTACCACCCCCAGTGTTAAGGACATCTTTAGTATTTTTATCCCCAAGTGGAACATCAACATTGTTATTTTCCTCCACTTCTGAGTCGCTATCTTCTTGATTGGTTGTCTGGCGATGACTAGATTCACTGCATTGATTTGACAACTGTTGGAGTTATTGGGCATGTGAATCTTTAACCCGTTGCACAGCCATATCCATCTCGATTTTAAAATCCTCTTTCTGCTTAGCCAAAGCTTCCTGAAGGAGTTGAGCCATCTGCATATCCATCTCGATTTTAAAATCCTCTTTCTGCTTAGCCAAAGCTTCCTGAAGGAGTTGAGCCATCTGTTCAGTAGTGATCATGAATGATTCTCGAGTCCGTCTCGTGCTGGACATAGTGGCATCTGAAGCGATCGCAGAATTAGCGTCTGATGCTTCATCGTCTGAGGACTGCCCTCTCTGAATTCTCCTATAATCTCTAGGCCTAATAGCCCCAGTTTGTAGCTGAGTCAATTGTTGAGATATTTGTGGAAAAGGTTCGGGACTGAAGTGTCGCGTGGATTTTCCTTTGTCTGTCATGTTAATCGTGACTTCTGAGAATTCACGTTCTTGAACGGCCGGCTTCCTTTTACGGAAACGTCTTGACTTGTGTCTTAGCATTTCTGTAGAAAGTCTTTCAAATACTGAAATCCTTTGCGAGGCGGTCTTGGAGCAGTTACACTCTGATAATACCGCCTTGATAAGTTTGGCACATGGGCAAAGAGAATCCATTTCCCGGGTATTTATCTTTCGAGCTCTATTCGTACCCCCAGCCTGATAGTACAACTCGTCGGTCATATGACCGGAGCAACTTATCGTGTGTTGGCAGGACTTTTTAGGTATAACGTTATCGTCTGACCAACATGTTTCCTTCCGAAGATTTGTCGCTTTGATGGCGTTCTCAAGAGTCACATGTTTGGAGCCATGCTTTTGGGAGCGCGAACTCTTGACGGGCTCTTGAACTTTAATTTACCATCCGAGGGGGTCAATTGCAGGGGTTTTCCTATTATAGGAAGGCTTTAACTTGTTGCGAGGACGTGTGCGACCCCCAGCTTGAGTGGTTGCTCGGGGTTCAGTCACTGGACCCAAGCGTTCTTTGATCAGAACTTTACCTCGATCCTCGTGCAAAGGACCTAGGTGATCCGTCATCCTCATCATGGAATGGGATAAGTCCATGCTGCCGTGGGGCCCTACCGGAGGTGTGTGATTCATCGGGACAGAAATATGGGCTGCCAGAGGCTTAAACGGGACCGCGAGAGGTGAATCGGGTGCGAATCGAACCGAACCGGACACGAACTAAACCGAACCGGACATGAACCGAACCGAACCGGGCCCGAATCGACGTAAACCACTAATTGGTGGCTCGACTTGGGCCGAGCCACCGTTTGGTGGCTCGGTTTGGGCCGAGCCACCATTTGGTGGCTCGCATATTTCGACAGTTTCGGGCGCTGTTTGACTTTTTGTGGACGCTGTTTCGGACATTGTTTTCCAGACTTCGCATGGTTTTGGTGGTTTCTTGATCACCTCTTTTCGCTTCAGCTTCCGTGCTTTTCGCACGAGAATTCGTGCGTGCGCAATCAAGATGCGACGCTTCTGAATGCGCTCCTCGAGGGTTGAGCGGGTCCGTTTGACTTGGATCCACTCATTCGCTGTTGGTTTGGAGGAGAGGCCATTTATTTGCTCCTGGGGCACTTGGTGCCTTCTGCGTTTCAGATCCGTCTCATAGCCAATCCCGTCAATAGGCTCCAAAACCTTAGCAAATCAGCGCGCAAGTCGTTGGCGCTGCCTTTGGCGTGCCCTCTTCGATAAAGTTGGTGCGGCTACAGTGGTTATCTCCTTGATTGAGGAGTCCAGATTTGTAAATCCGGCTTCGTTGGAGGCCGGAGGGGCTTTGCAAGGCGAGATTGCAATGGCAACACGGGCCTTGAACTTCATGCGCTTGCGAGGGGGGAGGATCTGGAGGAGGAGGACAACAGATACTCCTCAAATTTTAGTTGATCGAATTCGTACTCGACCTCTTCGTGAACCGGAATCTGGATCCGCGGTTGTGGCACTTCAGCTTTGGCAGCGAAACTGTTGGCTCCCACTATAGTCGCCAGTTTGTTTGTGTTAAAAGTTACCTTTTCTATTGCTTTCAAACCTGTTATACCGTTTATCGATTATAAGTTCAAACTGAAAGAAAAGTTGATCTTTTTATAAGATCTTCTTACAATGAAAAATAAAGATTACAACTTTATCAAATAAAACACAGCAGTAGTTTATCTCCCGTTGTTTTGCGTGGGATCTTCGCCTGTGCCAGGGACGCGTTAGTCCGTGGACCACCGCAGATTAAACCCGATTGATAGTATAACTACGCTCTTGTTTCACAAAGGAAACAATTATGGAAGCGACAATCACGACCAAGAGAGATTGTGGCTCTTCTCGAAATTAAAACCAAGTTTAATCCGGAGGAAAGAAGGGAAAGAATCACAAACCTTTCAAAAGAGCTTTCTTTATGAAAGTGTTCGCCAAGATCTGATGATTCTCCTCTGAAATTCGTGGTTAGCTGGACAATTTGACAGCACATCGCCTTCTCAACTTCAGATCCTCTTGAAAGAAGACCCTAGGCTTCTATTTATAGGCCTTTGGATATGTTCTTTTAAATAAGAATTTGTGTTTAAACGTCATTTGCAGTTAATAACCGCTTAAACGCATTTAGGGATAACCTCCAAACAGTTGGGGAGGTCTTGGGATGAAAGAATCCTTAAAAATTATCGAAATCCGTGTTTTGGGAGGTTTTTGAAGTCAAAAGGAGTCCTGGTGGCTCGGATGGGTGTGAGCCACCATTTGGTGGCTCGCATGGGTGCGAGCCACCATTTGGTGGCTCGCGCTTACGCGAGCTTCCGAGTGTTGTTTCGTTCATCTTTTTGACGTTTTGGCGATTTGTAACCCCTCGAGTTAGCTTGTTTTGCGTACGGTTCATCGTTTTGCTGACTCGCACACCTTACTGATCCACTTCGTACGCTTACTGGTGTTGGATAAATTCCCTTAACTTGGATAATAACGTTTATCATCTTCTCATTGTCTTGAACTATGTTTGAGGACCTATAGGCAATTTTTAACGCCTACAGGTAGAGATTGGAGATATAGGAAACCAACTCTCTCTCTCTCTCTCTCTCTCTCTCTCTCTCTCTCTCTCTTAATGATATAAACTCCTCAATAGGTCAAAAAAGAGATATCTTAAACTTGATAGAGATTGGAGATATGGGAAACAACAAACAGCTGAGATTACATCTGAAAAACTATAATTTTGCCATGCTTACATCGATGGTGTCGAGGCTCCATCAATGGTGTCGAGGCTCCATCAATGGTTGAGAGGCTCATCTATGATATAAAAGTCTCTGGAGTAAAATTTATTGATGACGTATATTGACTATTGATGTGCTCAACCTAACATCGATGGTTGATGCTTACCATTTATGGGTTAAGAGGCTGAAATCAACTTTTGAGCTAATTTTTATGTCATTTCGCCTGGTATACTTCTTATACTTGTATTTATCTATACTATATCATCTCAAAAAAATATTAGTACCAATTGAGAATTTGTTGTTATTCAAACAATATCTATCATACAGATTAAAATATGTAAGTTACTTTTTTTTTTGCAAATGACTTTTACATCCATGTCAGCACGCAAGTGAAATACATTGTTTGTTTGAAAAATTAAATTATTATCGAAAGTGCAATGTAAAGATGACGTGACAAAATAAGATTAATTAGAAAATATAATTAAAATCATTTAATTAAATTAGTTACCTTTTTGTCACTTTCATGTGACTTCACTACTTTTTTAGGGGAAGTCAAAATTGCATTAAATCTTATGTGGCAACTTTCTTACATCTCACTTTCATAACCACTTACATGAAAACAAACACCTTAATTGTTAAATGAAAGTAACTTTCTCACTTTTATCTTTCACTTGCATGCAAACAAACACCCCTAAGGGGATGTTTGGCAATCTGAAAGTGAATTTAAAATATGTAAGTTACTTTTTTTTGCAAATGACTTTTACATCTATGTCAGCACGCAAGTGAAATACAATGTTTGTTTGAAAAAAATTAAATTATTATCAAAAATGTAATGTGAAGATGACGTGGCAAAATAAGATTAATTAGAAAATATAATTAAAATCATTTAATTAAATTAGTTACATTTTTGTCACTTTCATGTGACTTCACCACTTTTTTAGGGAAAGTCAAAATTATATTAAATCATATGTGGCAACTTTCTTGCAACTCACTTTCATAATCACTTACATGAAAACAAACATCTTAATTGTTAAATAAAAATAACTTTCTTACTTTCATCTTTCACTTGCATGCAAACAAACACCCCCTTAAGTTACAAGGACTGGAAAATGGAACAGAAGTGACATTACACATAATTATTGCACAGACATCTTAACTTTCAAGATACAACAATGCTAATTTAATTCCCTCACGAAACCAATATAGCAGCTATGCCCAAGTTGCGAGCTCTAAATGCCTTTGATTTAATTATTCGGACCTCCAAGAATTCAATTAATTTGACTCCATAGAACGAACGTCTTTGAAACCAAGAATTCTTTTTGATGGAATTAAATAGCAAATAGATGGTTATGTGAGCATTCCCTTTTTTTAAAATACTATTCCTATCAGAACCACCCCATACGAGTAGGTGGTTTTGATCTTCCATTTGCAAAATGGTTTTTTTTGGGTGGTCCCCCCCAAAAAAATAATGAATTTGAACTACCCGCATGTGGCGGGTGGTTCTGATCAGATATGTAGTCCCCTTTCTTTCTTTATTATTCAGTAGATGACTATAATACGTCGATGACAACAACATGCTAAAGTGAATATTGTTCATATTTTTGTAATCTTTAAAATATTGTTCATATTTTTTTCTTCTTGCAAATAATGAATTAAACATTTATCAAACATTTCACAGATATAAATATTTTATGGCTCTATTATATTAAATTGATAAAACTTAGTAATTGATGTATTATTTTGTTAACTGGTTCGAAAATTCACTCCGTAAATAGCAGTAAAAAAACATCACTAAATTTTTTATAAATAATTATATATAAAAATCCTATTATCAATTCAACTACAAATATAACTCGATAAATAATATCCGTAATAAATAATATCTAGAAACATCACGCGGGCTTAAAACTGGTGTGTCATAAAGCAAAGAGGGATAGGAAGAATTTGCTACAGTTAACCCCGCCGTACAAGTTAAAACCGCGCCTGGTGATCCAGAAACCGAGCGTGACCTTACCATCTAGCGTGCAGCGGTGCCTTCGCCTCTTGACTCGTGCGGCCACGCGCACATCCGGCCGTCGGGATGGCCCGAAGCGTCCCAGGATCCGCGTCACCGCGGGCGCCGGCTGCGCGTATGGTACGTGGGTCACGTGATTCCCCTCGGGCGTGACGGCGCTCCGAGCGCACGTTTTGCGGACATGAGGAGAGAGTTTTTGAGATGGGGGAGCACGGCGGCCGTGTGACACGCTGACGAACATCTTTGGTTTCCACACGAGAGCGGCAGGCGCTCTAGAGGATTAGTTATTTCCTGTAACTAGCCTTAGGGCTTGTTTCTATTATTTACGGAAATGCCCAACACGGGATCCCCTACTCGTTGTTGATGCCAAAGATATGAAGATGGATATCAATAATTATCAATGACCGTATGGTTAAAGATAATGCTCCGATTTCTACTCGTGCGATGAGGCAGGATGCTATGAGACACGTGCATGAGAGGACTTTTAAACAACTCCTTGTGCTTTGGTTTGTGCATATGTTAACTGGTA
>NC_033802.1:62392759-62396369 GCF_001876935.1 Asparagus officinalis
ATATGTTCATCAATTTTCAACAAATTGAAGAGGATGACACTTGCAGCTGCAATCTACATGATTTGGCAAGAACGCAATTTGAGAATTTTCCAGAGTAAAGCTAGGATACCAAATCAGGTTCTTCGTGATATTAAAATTTCAATTTATATAAAAGTTATGCATGATAGTACACATGTTCATATGAAAGATCTCATTGAGATTTTGAAATTTTTTCTTTTTGTTTACCAGATAATGTCTGGTTTTTGATATGTTTCGTAAAGTTACATTTGGAAAATGAATAAAATTCAGTTCATTTACCAAAAAAAAAAACAATAAAGAAACTCCGGCTGTTACAAAGTTTCATAATTTTATTGATTCTAGTTACTTAATTAGCTTATGGTGAGAAATACAAATATGATTTATGCTATTAGGCCCCCTTTGGCAAAGGGTTAAAGAAGCGTGATTAAGGAAAAAGATTAATGTAGTTAGCCCATCCAATAACCCGAAGAGCTAAGTTATTAACTCGTTAACTAAGTTTTACTTTAGCCATTGTGATAATTTTTAGTGTTTGGGAATAATGAGGATTTTTATTATTTTCTTTATAAATAGAGGGTTTAACTCTTGCTCCTTTTAAATAGAAGTATTAGTAAACCCTTCATTTGGAGGGATTAACTCATTTTAATCCCTTTAGAAGGGTTAGCTTAACCATTCTATATTTTTTGTGTTTGGCAAACTATAGAGGGTCAATTCACTTTAACCCTTATATATATTTTTCATGTTTTGCGGGTTAATAATAGGGGTGGAAATGAACCAAATAATTAACAAATAGTTCAATAATTGTTCGAGTAACTATTCGGTCGTATTCAATTCAGTAGTTCATTTACCACTAAACAAATATTTTTTATTATTCGAGTTTACTAACGAATAGAATTTAACCATATGTACATTCTATTCATTTGTCTATTAAATAGTTGTTTAAAATTTGATTACATTCGATTCATTTGTCTATTAAATAGTTGTTTAAAATTTGATCACTTATTATTGGTATTATTGCACATATAATGTCATATTTTAACCCACTTACCATTTCTATTTAAGTTTTGTGTACTATTTTTAAGACTTAAATAATTTTAAATCTATTTTCTAATAAAATTTTTGAATTAAATATATATATACGACATATATTATAAATGAATAATTTTTATTTATTAATTTAAATACTATTTGAAAATTAAATTCTTTAGCAGAATAAATATACTTTGATATGTGATGAATATTCTTGAATATTCATGAACATTTATCAAATACCAAGTATTCGAGTTCGAATTTGAAAACCTCCATATATGAATATTAGAGTCCGCATTCGAATTTGATAATTTTAAGCAAATACAAATACGAACACAATAGTATTCAATTCGATTTGATCGTTTTCCACCACTAGTTAATAAGGGGTTAAGTCTTCTTAACCCTTCACTTAACCTGTTGCCAAACGGCACCATAAAGTACAATGCTATTGGGAAAAATAAGCATAAAAACAGATCCAAAGTCGTACAGAACAAACCATACAGGAAAGAAAGAAAATAGCAGAAAGTTAGAAACATTATATTAAAAATACTTTAAGTTTGAAATACTTTGTAGAAGTGCCGAATCACCCTCTTAACGGAGGACTGGCATTGAAGAAGCTATGCCCTACCTACGGTAGCGTTGGGTCTGCACAGTAATTCCGAGGATGATACGACTGTAGTCTAAAGAAGCACTCTCTTCTTGTGAACACCACGACTACTTCTTCAGTTCGCCAGAACCTCCAATACTTAACAACTTATATAATTATTAAAAAAAAGAGGACATGAGATTTCGTTTTTCTGTGTGTTTCAAATGATCAAAAGAAGTCCTTTTATAAGGTTTATGGGAGACAAAGATTTGAATTCCAGTTATTGTAATGTTTGTAACGTCTGCAATAAAACCTATTCAATCCTTGTAACGTTTGTAATGTACGAAACGTTCAGCTGGTTTTAAGTGAGCACATACAAAAAGTTTAAGCTCGTTTAAAGATAGCACATGCAAAAAGACCGCGCGCCCGGACCACTCACACGTCCCGCTCGCTTGCTCGCACGCTCGCTTGTATACCAACACAAGTGTATAATACTAACACATTTGTTATACTATATATAACATGTGTGTTAATTGAACCAACTAAAATGTATTTAATTATTTATTTAACACATTTTAACTTTTATTTATGGAATTCAAATATTAAATGATATTTTTCCATAAAAATCCTCTAAGATTCATTTATTTTAACAAATACGATACGATTCTTCTATTTGGCTATTAAGGTACAATATGATTTTTCCATTTCTAGAAGCATGAGCTCTTGAATATAAAATATCCTTAATTGATGTTGTAATTTTGATAAACTTATGGTACTTTTTAGTAGTAATCTTTTCATTTTTCAGTTGTGGTTGAAAAATTAAACGTTGCCTTATTTTGTTTCGAACTATTATGCCTGCTGTCTGCTGATAAGGAGGGCATGCCAGTCCTCTCTTGACGAACACGCAAAAGAGAGGGGGCACAATAGTTTTGGACCCCCTTGTCAACAATTTAAAAACCGAAGGGCATATCTATAATTTTCCATCCAAGTCCATTACTTTTATCGTGTTCCTCGATGCGGAAAAAAAACGTAACAACCCATGAAAGACGTGCTCTGTTAGTTCGCTCCCTCTTTCATTTAAACCCCTCACGGATCTCTTCCACACCCTCTCTCTCTCTCTCTCTAACACCCTCTCTAGCTCTTTCTCTCTCTAGAGTTTCGCCATGTCGAAGTCCACGGTAGAGCTCGATTTCTTCGGTCTCGAGAGAATGCGAGGCCTCTCCCAGCTGTCTCTCGGTCTGATTCCCATCTTTTTCTGGTTTTTTTTTAACGCAAGCACGAAGTTTTCCCCTATTTACTTTCAGACACGCACACTTCCAAAATTACTCTTACGTACGCCCTAAAATAACCCGCTAAATTATTTTAAATCTGTTATGTTATATTTCAGCAGTTGGGTTTTATGTAGGAGCTTACGATAAATTAGTATAAAATTAATTTAGGAAAGTATTTTGAATTTATGAGTGGTTTTGGGGTGGGTGGATTTATTAGCAAGCGGTGGTAGAATTTTGGGCTTTTAGGTAGAAGTCCCTTATCGTTTTCCCTCTATTTTAAAGATTTTTATTGGGTTTTTTATTATTATAGGGATTCAGAACGTGCTTTCGAGGATGAATACAGCTCGATCGTCGGTTTTGACCGGGGCCGGAGCGAAGCGGCCTTTGACGCCGTCAGTTCCCATGTTCGACCCCGCTTCGCCAACGTAACGGCCGCCGTCAACTTTGACGTGAGAATTGCTTTGCCTTTTTGAGTAAAAAATTGGGATTTTCATATTTTGTTCTGTTTTATTTTTTTTACTAATTTAGGGCGATGAGCGGGATTCCACGGGGAACGGCGCCGTTGACGATTTTCTACAATGGGGCGGTCAACGTTTTCCACGTGGGACAAGCTGAGGTTAGTAAATTGTTATTATTATTATTATTTTTGCAGTTTGCTGCTTTTATTTTTTTGGATTTTGCAAATTTGAGATTTTGATTTTTGGCAGGC
>NC_033802.1:62396379-62399903 GCF_001876935.1 Asparagus officinalis
GGAGGCCGTGATTAGAGCGGCGGAGGAGGGGAATGTGAAGGAAGGGATGCTGGATGAGCTTAAGGGAGGTTAGTAAAACGGGTCCAGACCCAAATCCAATAAGGTTTTATAATATATATATATATTTGTTTGCAAATAATTGTTATTTTTCAATTCGTAGCTATAAGTTCGCATATCATAGTTTATAAGTCTAGTATAAAGTTTTTTTGGTGCCATTTTAACAATATTAATATAATATTACAATTAAATTTAATTACTAGGGAAAAGTATAAAACTAAGCATGTACTAAAAATATTTTTAAACATAATCTTAATTTATAACTTTTGTTGGTAGATTTGCCCATGGCTCGAAAGAAATCACTGCAGAGGTTCCTTGAGAAGCGCAAGGAAAGGTACTGGTGCCTTCCATTTGTTTTCTTCCTGTTTCTACTTTTGAATTGCTTTATTATTATTATTATTCTTATTATTATTATTATTATTATTTTGTATATATAATCTCATATAGTTGAAACCACCCATTTATCTTCTTAGATTTTTTAAGAAGCAAACTTTGGCAACTAATTTTAAAGAATTTTCTAGTTAACAAAACCATATAATATATAGTGAAATCAATTTTGGAACCAAACACATGAGGCCAAATTATGAGACAAATGTATGAACGGATATTAGGTTCTTCTATGGTTTGCTCCCGTAAATTTTGGGTAGAAAAAACTCAAATAATTCATTACGTGTTATGGAGTAGTAGGAATCCAATCAGAACCATCCTTATAGGAGTGAGGTGATATACACCATAAATAAAAGGAGTTGTAATTTCTAAATTAATTCTCTAGCCACCCTTGAATGATATAGATTACCCCTTTATATAGGATGTTCTAATAGAATATTTTCTCATTATGGAGTTCATGTTAATTTTAGTTGCATAATTTTGTAATCTCAATACTTCGTAGTAATTCTTACATAAAAGTTACTTGAGGATTAAAGCATTAAAAAAAGTTATGGTGAAGGAATCTTCTGCAAACTCCATTCAGTAGAGAAGAATCCTTTGGCCGGCAATTAGGCACGTTTGTTTTCCTTCTAGATATTTTTTTTAAAATATAAAAAGATAAATGAAATACAAAAATGGTAAATGGGCACGTGATTGACCACGCTCCTTATGTGAGGCTTTGGCTTGGCCCGGGTTGTGAATGGGGATCACGGGTCAGTGGACCCCACAAAGGTCAATAACTTGTGGTCCTGACTTGGTTGGAGCTGCATGATTTCAGTGATTTGCATATTGTTTTTTTATTTTATTTAAATGCATTAGAGAGATTATTATTGACTTTCATGTTAGGTTTTACTTTTAAGGATTAATTGCTTTTTATTTTCTTGGATGTGGGGACGTATTACATTTCGATACCATGAAGTATGAAGTATTTATATGAGCGATCGTAAAGTTTGTTTATCTACGTGGATAACCCTGGGATGGGTGACCCTAGAATTGATCGGCAAGTTAACACTTTTTTTTTTGTTTTCGAGTTTGAGTTGTTTTTAGATGTTAGTTATGATTACGGTTAGGCTACAACTATGGTTAGAGTTATGGTTAAGGCTCAAGTAAAAAAAAAATAGTTACTTTTAGTGTTCGGTTAGTCTTATAACAATCAAATTTTAGTGAAAAATCATTGCTTTAACCCTAAGCCTCACCCGACCCTATTCTTAACCCTAACCATAACCCTAACGCTAACCAACATTTAACAAGAATTCTAAAATTATGTTATTCTTTTTTTTTTAAATAAACAAATAAAAAGAAAAAAAGAAAGAAAACAAATAGTAGTGTTAATTTGCGGATAGATTCTTGGGTCACCCATGTGATTACAATCTGGACGCGAAAGTCGTTTGGTAGGCGGGAATGAGGTGGAATGGAATGACATTCTCACTTCTCATTCCTTCATACCAAACAAACCTATTTTTTAGATGTTGGAATGACCATTCTCAGGGAATGACCATTCCCACTTTTTGTGGGAATGAGCATTCCAAGTGAGAAGATAGGGAATGATCATTCCCATTCAAAGGAGAATCAAATCAGTTAGGTATTTTTTAATTATACCCCTATTAATAATAAGTTAATTTATACCCCTATTCAAGGGAGAAGATAGGTATTTTTCAATTAGACCCCTATTTTTCAATTATACCCCGATTATGATATGAGTAATTTTGATACTTTATCAAATGAGTTAATTTATATATCTAGAACTGTGGATATCATTCTTTATATTTTTTTGGACCTATGAAAGATGCGATAATCTTTTATTTAATTTTCTTTAATTTTTTAAGACTAAGAAATAGTGAGTATTGTTTAAAAAAATATAAACAAAACATACACTTGAGAGATAACATGCACATTAGTATAACATGCACCAAAATTAATATAACCTATGCATAAATAAAATTGTTTAGTTATTATCATTAATGTTTATTTTTATCTTATTAAAAATATATGTTGTTGTAAGGACATTATTAGAAAATGTGATTCCATTCTCACTTGTGAACTAGTGATACCAAACATGGGAATGTGAATGAGATTTTCATTCTAGCTTCATTTTACAAACGTACCCAAACATGAGAATGGGAATGACCATTCCATTCCCACATACAATCCATTTCATTCATTCTTCCATTCCATTCTTATTTCTGTCCATTCTCGCGTACCAAACGAGGCGTTAGGGTTACTGATGTAGATATGCAGAGTTCATGTTCACCCCTATAATTACGTTGTAACCAAGGGTGCCAGAATGTAATTTTTTGAGTAGTAAACATTTACTCTTTTCTAATATTTGTTTACTTAATCACTTATTTGACTATAAATGAAAATTTTCTACAATTAACTTATATTAGTTTTTTTTATTACACTAGAGAGGATGTGTGAGTTTCATATTAGGTTTTACATTTAGGATTAATTACTTTTTTTAATGGAAGGATTAATTACATTTTTGTACCTTGAAATATGGAGTATTATATGAGTGACCCTGAAGTTTGTTCATCAATGTGGGCAACCCTGACACAAGTGACCTTAGAACCTTTCGGCAAGTTAACACTACTTTTTGATTGAGTTGGAGCTGTTTTTGGATGTTAGTTAGGATTATGGCTAGGTTACAGCTGTGATTAGAGGTACGATTAAGGTTCAAGCAAAAAATTACTGATCATTAGTATTCGGCTTAGGCTCGTAACAATTAAACTTTAGTGAGTAATCATTGCCTTAACCCTAATCCTCACCTGACCCTACTCTTAACCCTATCCCTAATTCTATGTTTGGGAGTTCACTAAGGGAAGGAAAGGAAAGATAATATAGGAAAAAGGAAAGGTAAGGAAGAGAAGGAAAGATATAATATCTTGTTTGGGAGTTTTGTCAGGGGAATTGAGGTAAGCTTCAATTATATTGTTTGGGAGTTTTAATTATGGAAAGGGAAGGGAAGTAAATGAATCTTAGTCATTGATTCATTAGATGGTCAATATGTCTCTTTCATTAAAAAATTTACTTTTCTTCTCTTT
>NC_033802.1:62399915-62446095 GCF_001876935.1 Asparagus officinalis
GAAAGAAACCATAGACGTTTTTATAAAATCTTCTCCTTCCTTTTCTTTAGCCTCCCAATAAAACTCCCAAACAAAGTTAAACTTAAAATTCTCTTCCCTTCCCCCTCTTTACCCCCCATCCAAAAGCAACATAATGCTAACCGACATTCAACCAGAAAAAAAAGAGAGAATTATAGGAAGTAGGAGGAATGAAGAAAGAAAACAAAGAAAACAAACAGTGTTAACTTGCAGATAGATATTTCTAAGGTCATCCACGTAACTACAATATGCAATCTCAATGTTACTGGTATAGATATGCAGACTTTAGGTTCATTTCTCTAGTTACACCGTATCTTAGGGTGCCGGATTGTAATTTTTTGTTTAGCAAACATTTACCCTCTATTTATTTTTTAAAAAAAAATTTGTTTACTCAATCTCTTATACGACTATAAATGTAAATTTCCAATAATTGATTAGTAAAATATTGAAGACGACTCCACCAACCGGCCCGAACCATTAGGTCTGGTACAGTAAACGGGCTTCAAACCGGGTGGGCTTTCAGCCCCCCCCCCAAAGAGCACTAGATCTCTCTGGTGGCTTGTCAGTGGGTGTTGCCTCGGAGGCGAACTTGCAGAGCATTTTCAGAATGTGCCCCATTTCATTAATCTGCCGCAAACTCACCACCTACGGGTGCCAGTACCCAAAAAAAAAGAGTTGTGCCTACAGAGGCCAGACAAGAAAAAAAAAAGAAGAAGAAGCTATAAATGCTTCACGCCATCTATTATTAGCCACGTGTGTGATTAAGAACGGAGGAAAGCGAGATTTATCCTTCTGTTTGTTTCTTCCCTTTCGCTCTCCATCAAATTAGTATGCTTGTGATTAGTAAAATATTAAAGGCTTTTTACTTAATATTAGGGGCTGTTTGGTTCGCTATTATAAGGGGTGGAAAACTCAGAAAACCCCTCCACGTCAGATTTTTAGCCCTTCACGTCAGCTTTTTTTGTTTCCGTCCATTTCTTTGTGCCGCTTTGGTTCGCTCGAATGGAAGAGGGAAAACTCTGCTGAAATCGCCGCCAACTAAGATTTTTTTCCCTCTCCGATTTCCTTCCCCAACCAAGTGAAATTGATGAAAACTCTGCCACGTCAGATTTTTTTCCTTCTCTGCTTTGTTTACAAAAGTTTTTCTTTTTTTTCTATGCGAACCAAACACAAGAAAAATAAATACATTGGTTTCCCACCATTTTTTATGTGCGAACCAAAGCAAAACAATCTATTTCTTGGAAAAGTATGGAAAACTCAAAACTTGTGTTTCTTTACATGGAATTGCATTTCTCTATATCAAGGAAACGAACCAAACAGCCCCTAATATTAATCGTAAACATAATTGTTTTTCTTCATTATTATTATTATTATTATTATTTTGATAATCTTGAATTTTCTTTTTTCGACTATACTATCCAAGTACATATGGACTTTTCTAATTTCTGAAAGCTACGACTATGAACTAGTCATTTGAGTCCGATTATATTCACAAATATTATCCTCTTTAGTTTCTTAGTTTATCTTTTTGTGTAATAAAGTATGTAGGCGGACGATGATTACTTAGAACCAAAAAGATAAAAACTAAAATTAGGACATGTGCGTGTAATTGTCGCAGATGATTGGGAGCCATCGACGTTTTTCTTGTTGAGTAAACTAATAATTGCACACCTAACACAATGATGTGCATTGCATTGACCTTTAAGTTTTCATTTGCACTAAATAATAGAGCACGTTGCTATGTTTATTTCTTGATATTGTCAACTATCCTTTGGAATCCAAATATAAAATTTGGGCATAGCTAAAGCCGCCAAGCGTCAATTTCGGAGTACTTGAAATGCTTGCCCCAACTCTTTGCTCTTCAATTGATAATAGTTATAGATGACTGCAATGATTCATGAAGGGGTATATATTTAATCCGTTTTTTTAGACATATGCCTAATTGTATATTTTAATCTTAGAAGTACTATTTTAAAAATTCATGTCAATAAAGTTTGTGTTCTCATTAAGAATTGGGCATATGGTATCAAACACTGGGGGGAAAAAATCCATGTATTTCTTACATCCCATAATAACCTTATCATTTTTGAATAGGTTCTACTAATCGTTGTCTATTAGGATGCCCTAAATCCTAATTCGTCTGTTTATTATGTTCTATTTCTCAACTGTTCGGTTGGTATGTGGCTAAAGAAATTAGGGTTAAATTTTGACATAGTAACTATTACCCTAAAAATTAATAGGAGAAATATTGCTGTGTTATAAACTTTCTTTTAAGTATAGAACTTAACTTTAGATGGATCTCTACACTCTCAACCCTAAAGTTTTACGGTGTTTTTTGTAAATTTAAAACTTTTCAAGGAGCTGTTTTAGATCTTTGGTTTTGAGTTTATTGTTTTATGTTTGAAAATTTCATTATTTTGTAAATTCATAATTTTTATGGTTTTTTGCAAGTTCTTAAAGTTTTAAGGTGTTTCTGCAAATTCTTAAACTTTTAGCGTTGTTTGTATTTCCCTGATTTTCATTGTAATGTTTTTAGAAATTTTTAGTTTGTTATTTAAATTTTGTTTTTGAGGGTGTTTTTTTTATAATTTTTAAAATTCAAGATGTTTTCTGTAGATTTAAATTTTTTTTAGGGCGCTTCTTGTAGGGTTTGAAATTTTCAATGTCATTTGTGTGTTCTGAATTTTTAGGATGTTTTTTTTACAAAATTTAAAATTTTCTAGGGTTTTCTTGTAGTTTTGGAATTATTGGGAGTTGTTTGTAATTTTATATTTTACAAGGGGATATTGTAATTGTTTTATTTTGGGTCCTTTGATAAGTTGTGAAACTTTTTTTTGGGTTATGTATAATTGCACATGATCAAATGATCCAAGCCTCTCGGTAATCTACGTTCCTTTAATATTACCATTTTTTTCGTGATTTAACTCGATCTCCAGTGTTTTTCCGGTTCATTATTTGGGTTTTGTTTCTCTAGGGGGACTTTTGCTAACCAGGGGGAATTTTTTTTTTTTTCCTAACGCAGGCTGACTGCAACGGCGCCGTTCGAGCGCGACGGGGGCTTGATGAGGAAGGGGAAAACGGAGTTTCAGAGCCTCTAGCAACCCTTAGACGCTCGTTAGTATGATACTATGTCGACCGGGTTTGCTAATTATCCTACTTAGTACTTACTTAGGTGTCGCCTGTGGTCATGGACTTTGGCATTCTTTTTCTTTTTCTTCTCTTTTCCTTTTGGGCAATTATGAATTGCTTGTGTGCGTATATGTTGGCAGTGTAACTGTTTCAGGTATGCGCTTCTGATTACTTTATATGTTCCATTTTCTAGGGCCAACTTGGGGGGTTATTGCTGAAAGTACCCTGGGGGAGGGGTGAATAGGGTAATTGCTAATCTAATCCGATATTGATGCCAAATTAAAACTTATAGTAAAATATCCTGACAATATGATGCACAACAAATTATGTGTAAGGATATGCAATAAACAATATGTGATATAAACATGCACAAGATATAAAATCAAGTAGTGGGCCAAAACAATCGCAAACACAGGGATATGATCACGGAGTTCGGCAAACCCTCGACCTACGTCTCCGCTCCTCACCTCACCTCGAGGAGATTCTCCACTATCACAAAATAACTACACAATTCGATTTTCAAAGTTCATCGAAAATTTTTACAATCTACACGTTGTCAATCCCACAATACACTTCTCTAAGTGTTGGCCTACGCGTGTCACCTTCGTCAAGTGCTTGGAATTATTACCTCTCCCTAGGCTTTTACAACCAAGTTACTCATTGTGGAATTGACCCCGGTCTCTCCCAACCACTTCTCTAAGTGTCATTGTGTATTACAACGTGTTACAATAATAAGTACAAATAAATGAAATTGTTCTCCAAAATACAAATGAGAATGAAATTGTAAGCTCACTCAAGGAATACACTCACACAACCCAACTATACTATATGTGAAATACTTCAGCTCAAGTGGTTGCGTGTGTAAATAATGAGTATAATGAAATCAAAGTAAACTCAAATCAATCTAGCACAAAATATATGATAATCAAAATAATAAATATATAGAGGATGAGATCAGAAAAACTTGTCTAAAACAAAGAGATATAGAGATTTGAAGATGAAATCATTCTCTTTGTAAAACTCCTTCAAACAAACAAATACACTTGATTTTCTCTTAAAACCCCTTAAAAAACTTGCAAAACCTTTTTCTAAACTTCCATAATGAAACCAATGAGTTATAAGGGATATATATAGCCTCTCAAAAGAAATCAGCCAAAAACTAGCTGTTACAGTCAAAACTAGTCGTTCGGTCGACTTATTTTCTAGATCGGTCGATTGATTCGACTGAAAATACAAAGGCTATAAAACCACACTGGTCAATCGACTGATAAATTACATCATTCGATTGATGAGATGTGATCGGTCGACTGATTTTAAGAATCGACCGACTTATAGCTGATACACATGTTTGCTGAATTTTGAGAAGCTAATTTTCTAAATTCAATTTAAAATAGCAAATCAACTCAAAAAATAGTAAAACATTGGGACACATTTATAAACATGAATATAAACATGTTAGAGAAGAAATTTCTAAAATATCATTTCTCATTTGTGAAAACTCACTGACCGAAAAATAGATATTCCAGTTTCTGAAATTTCTTGAAGAGTTGATTTTCTAAATTTGATTTAAAATAGTAAATCAACTCCAAAAATAATAAAAATTAGGAAAATGTTTATATATCTGAAAATAAATATATTATAAAAGGAATTTCTAAAAAAATATTTCCCAAGAGTGAAAACTCACTGTTTTGCAAAACGGTCAAAAATGCAAGTTTGTTAAGTACTTGATTTGATGAAATTTCTTCATAAGCCCCCGTCACATACGCGTACAAAAAGGTTGTCGGATCAAACACGATGGTCTCGTATCCGCCAACCATCCCGTACGCGTAGGTGACTAGTAAATAAAGAGATTATATATAGTATTTATTAGACAAGAATATCTACAGCTCAAAAATATAAGTGTACAATGTGTGCAATTTCTATATAATTAGCAATATAATAGTTACGCTAACCTTTCACCCTCACCCTTACCATCACTGTAACCCTAACCCTCACCTAACCCTAACCCCTGCCCTCGCCATAATCTTCGCCCTTGCCCTAACCCTAACCCTCACCAAACTCTAACCCCCGCCCTCGCCATAATCTTCGCTCTCGCCCTAACCCTAACCCTAACCCTAACACTCACATAACCCTAACCCTTGCCCATAACCCCCGCCCCCCTACCCCCGCCCTAACCCTAACCCTCACCCTCACCCTCACCTAACCCTCACCCTCACCCTCACCCTAACCCTCACCAAAACCTAACCCTAACCCTCGCCTAACCCTAACTCTAACCCTAACTATATCTTGTTTTATTATGTTATAATTTTAGCAAGATGAAAATTTTTTTGTTTTGCAATATCTTATTAGGGTTCGAGTTTTTTTTATTTTGTAAAAATTAAATTGTAATTATAATTAAAAAAAATGAAATTAATAAATAATACAATTTTAAAAACCCTCTCTCCCCCTACATCTTTTGCCTCTCGCTCGGCGGTCGAGACCGTCGATCGCCGTTTCGTCGGTCGATCTGAGAGAGAAGAGAGTGGAATGAGAAGATGTACTAGGGGGAAGAAAGAGAGAGGACGGGGAGAGATGGTACCTGAGGAGAGAGAGAGAGAAGAGAGGGAGAGAGAGAGAGAAGTCTAGAGAGAGAGAGAGATGGAGGGCACGGCGCGGACGAGTTGTCGTAAGGGCTGTAGTGGTGGTCGGGCTGACGATACATCAGTCCTGTTGGCGTTAGCGGCAATGCGCGGTCTTGGGTGCCCGACGAAGAGACAAGTGGGTAGGGAGGAGCCAACGAAATTAAGAGATGGAGGGGGAGAAGGGGGGGGATTGTGAATGAGGAGAGAGGGGCGGATCTAGCGGAATTGTTAGTTTCCGGCCGCGGGCTGCCCAAAATATTTTTGGGCAAGCCGCGCCATTACACAATTTTTTTTCTTTTTTTTACTCTTTAGCGACGGAAATTCCGTTACCATAACTTAAAAATTCCATCGCTAAAAGGGATTTTAACGTCGGATTTTTACCGACGGATTTATTCTGTCAGGAAATTAACGGCGACAGAAATTTTCCATCGCCAATAAGTACTTGTCCATCGGTATAATATGTTTTGCTGACGGGATTATAGCGACGGAAATATCCGTCGCTATAAGTCAAAGTATATCGACGGAAATGTCTGTCACTATACTTTCGTGGTTAATAGTCATATCTTCGGAGCTTTGAATTGCGAGAGCGTCCTTTGGTGACAGATTCATCCTATTTGAACTATAATAGAGGGGATTAGTGCACATAAATAGTTCGCATATATGCTCAGAAAGAAATACATAAAAGTAGAATTAAAAAGATAATATCGTAATCTTCCAAGAAAAAAAAAGAAATACTTAAAAATAGAAGTCATAGAAATAATTCCCTAATAATACTATAGTACACAAAATCTGAAATTACGAATGACGAAGAATCTAAATAATATAAAAAGATTAAAATTCCTAACCAAACATTAAAATCTTTGAATCATACTCCCTTTAAAAGTACGAGTTCGAGAAAATCTTTCTATGGTCAATATTACCCTTCACTATTTTAAATATTTCATGTATATCTTAATCTATCATAATCATAACTTATCCTAATCCTACGTGAACTATCTATAGTTTAACAATTAAAAAAATATTAATAAAATATATAAAATATCTTCATGGTATTAGTTTGTTAAGATAAAGAAATTAGACGTAGTTAAAGTACTATAATACATAAAGTATTGCAAAAACCTAAAAGTTTAAAATTACAAAAAATGCCCTGAAAAGTTTAAAATTATAAAAATTATCCCGACGTCTAAAAACTTAAAACAACAAACATGAAAACAAGAAATTAGCACCAGTTTACGAAGAATTCAAAAATTATAAACAAGCACATGAAATTCTCAAAATTATAGAAACACCCTAAAAAGTTTAAATTATAATTTGCGGTTAACATCTCAATATCTCAAAAATTATAGAAACACCCTAAAAAGTTTAAATTACAAACAAGCACATGAAATTCTCAAAATTTTAAAACTTGCAAACAACATAGATGAATTCAAGGGATTACCATAATGCATAAAAATTTCTGACATTTCAAAACTTAAAACAAAATACATAAAATCAAGAAATTAACATCAGCCTCCAAAAAATTTAAAATTTTTAATTAACATCCTCAATGTCCAAAAATTATAGAAATACCCTTAAAAGTTCAAATTATAAAAAACAACCCTAACATTTTAAAAATTCTAAAATTTGCAAACAACAAAAGATGAATTCAAGAGATTACCCTCATGCACCTAAAAATTTAAAATTTATTGAAATTAACCTCAAAGTTATAAAAGTTGTAGAAAAAACTCTTTTGAAATATAAAAATTATAAAAAACTCTAAATTTTTAAAATTTATAACCAATACACATTAAATCTGAAAACTATTGGTAGACCGCTGAAATTTGAATTTTTTAAAAATTAATCTACAGTTTTAACAATTACAAAAAGCAACCTTAAAATTTTAGAGTTGTAATAAATATCGTGATATTTAAAAATTACCACCGACACATGAAACATAGAAGTTATAACTACCAAACTTAAAAGTAATTTTTTAAAAATGCTCCTAAAGTTTTAAAAGTTACAAATCACACCCTCAAAGTTCAAAACCAAAAAAGGTTGAAATTTTAAAACTTGACAAAGAAAAGTGTAATTGTTAGGTATTCTTTCATTAGGATATATATATTTAATTTCTAATTTAGGGTTTACTATTCCTTTTCAGTATCTAAAGATAGTCTAAGTTGATACTGGTAAACAAAAGTAATAAGAATTGATTAAAATCCAGTCTGGGGTATTTTATCCCGAAGCCTAAGTAGGGATAGTAAAATCCAGTCTAAGTTGATAAAATTCCCACTGTGGTCGCCAGTTTGTTTGCGGTGAAAGTTGATTTCTTCATTGTTTTCATTGCTACCGAATCTATTACAACTTTAGTCGTTACAATAAACTCGAATAAAATAAAAAGTTGATCTTTTTATAAGATCTCCTTACACAATGAAAATAAAAAAAAAAGTTTATAACTTTATCAAACAAACACAAAGATCATTTATCGGTCTTCTGCTTGCGTGGGATCTTTGCCTGTGCCGGGGTTTATCCGTAGACCACCGTCGATCAGATCTACTTGCTAAAAAATTGGGCAGAGCTTTGTCTATCCGCGAAGGGATCGAAAAACTGTAGCTCTTATCTCGACGAAGCGAGATAATCACTCTTCTTAAGATTACCGCAACGGGATAATCCTAAGGAACGGATCCGGGAAACTGTAGATCTGACGAATCTCTCTCTTTTAAGTTGAAAAACTCGATCCGATCTCTCCTCCTCCTCTCTGAAATTCGTGCACCTTCAGTCTTCAATCCGGCAGGGCTTCCCCAATTCTCCAAAATTCCAGATCCTGAAAAATGAGGACCTGAGGCTTGTATTTATAGGCCCGGGGGAGTTTGGAGCGATTAAAACCACTTAAAGGCCCAAATCTACGTTGGAGACACCCTGGGGTGTCTCCAACGTAGATTTGGGCCTTTAAGTGGTTTTAACCGCTCCAAACTCCCCCGTGCCTATAAATACAAGCCTCAGGCCCTCAATCGACGAAGCTCTGGACCTGATCTGATTGCCAGGTAGTCCACGGATATCGACATCCCCGTCACAGGCTAAAGACCCACGCAAGCAAGAGACGACGAACGGATCTTGTGTTTATTTTCAAGAAAGTTGTAATCTTTATTCTTTTGTTGTTTGAATTCATTTGTAACGCTTAAAGTTTAATGAAATCAATGACTAAGGTAACTTTCGACGAAAAAAAACTGGCGACCACAGTGGGAGCCAACAGCTTCGCTGCCGAAGCTGTCGTGCCGCAGCCGACGATCAAGATCCCGGTGCTCGAAGAGGTCAAATACGAGTTCGACCAGCAGAAGTTCGAGGAGTATGTCTCCTCCTCCTCCTCCAGACCCGCCTCTCCTGGCAAGTGCAGGAGTACCTCCTCCTCCAGAAAGATCTGCTGGTCTTCAGATCTGAAGATCAAAGAAGACGATCTCTCCGCCGCTGTTGCTGTCGCACCTTGCAACGATCCACCGGCGTTCAATGAAGCCAAATTTGCAGATCTGAACTCCTTCGCGATTAAGGAGTCGACTGCTGAAGGCGCGTCAATTCTATCAAAGAAAGCACGTCAAAGGAAACGCCAACACCTCGCGCGCCAATTGGCCAAGGCTTTGGATCAGGTGGACGGACTCCGTTACCGAGTAGATCTGGAGTTCAGAAAGTGCCAAGTGGCTAATCTGTCACCACGACCAGCATCGGAATCCTCCTCTCGATCTCCAATTAACGAATGAGTTCGTATCAAAAGAACCCGCTCTACTCTCGAGGAGCGAATCCAGAAGCGTCGCGCCTTGCTTGCGCATGCCCGGACCCTTGTGCGGAGAGCACAGGAAATGCAAAAGGAAGAGGCAGTCAAGAGATCACCAAGATCCAAACAAGTTTGGGTGCCAAAAGCCAAATCAGCGCCTAAGGCAAAAGCAGGCGACGATGCTCTCCGGCCTTCGTTAACTCCAGACCCTACTCCCGCACTTCCGGTGAAGCTCTATGACAACGTGGGTCTCCCCAAAGCTAAAGTCCCATTGAAGGATCGCATCGGTTCTCTACCCGAGGATCGAGGAAAAGCGCCTGTTAAGGAAAGCTTGAGACCGTTGGAGGAGCTTCGAACCAACATCCGGACTGGGGGTCGTAAGCAACCTCCTAACAAATTAATTTCTACAACAGCCCGCTTGGAGGTACGTGCAGAAAACCAGGAGCCCGTTAAGGTTTCACCCTCACAAGGGTGTGATTCCAAAAGTGTGACTCCTGTAGAAGCCAACAAGGCAATGTTTACTCAGAGGAAAACGCGTCAGACAGACGAACGCGTTATACCTGAGAATTTATATAAACAGCCGATAGGTTGCTCTGACCGTAACATCGATGAGTTATACTATCGGGCTGGGGGTACGAATAAATCTCGAAAGAGAAGTACCCGGGAAGCGGACTCTCACTGTCCGTGTACCAAAATTATCAGGGCAGTATTATCAGCGTGTAGCTGCCCCAAGACCGCTCCGCGGAGGGTCTCGGTATTTGAGAAGGTCTCCACTGAAGCATCAAAGCCCAAATCAAGGAGTTTTCGCAAAAGATGATCGGTTGCTCGAGATGATGAACTCCCAGCGGTTACTATCAACGTTATCGATAAGGGGAAGTCTCCGATTAGTTCAAATAGCTCGAACCCCAGTTTTTCTCCAGGAAGAGAAGTCAGTTCGGGAATAACCCAACGAATATCTCAGCTTCAGCTAGAAACCGATGGACATAATGATTACCAGGGTGTCCGTGAAGGAATCCATTCCGGTGATGAACTCTCGGATTCTTATTCCGCAATCGCCTCTGACGATACAACGTCTAGCATAGGACAAGCTCGGGAAGTGTTCATGATCAACACCGAGCAAATAGCCAAAATCATTGAGGATGCTCTAGCCAAGCAGAAAGAAACATTCAAAATCGAAATGGAAATGGCTATGCAGGAGATGAGACAAATGTACGACCAACAAATCCGAGCTTTGTCGAATCACCTAGTTGAATCCAGCCGTCGCACCCAGAACGCCGCAGTTGACAGCGATCCAGAAGTAGACGAAATCATCATGGCCGACGCACCTCCTAAAAATACTAGGTGTGGTTCAAATGCACACCCTACAGATAACAACGCTGGGGGTGGTTCCGCCAAAGATAATAACACTGGGGGTGGCCGCATTATTCCTCTCGAAAATTGTCCAAAACAGGATATAGATGATGACGAAAAGATGAAGGATCTCGAGAGCAAAATTAATGCTTTAATGTCTGCTCAAAAGGTAAAGAAGACCGGCATTCCGTGTCCTTACCCGAAAGAATGAGAATCGATTCCGTATCCGGCGAAATTCAACCTGATCAACTTCACACCGTTCGACGGGAAGGGTTCCCTCACTCAGCACCTGATCTATTTCAAGTCCCATTTGGGAGTGATCTCTGGCAATGAGCCTCTGATGGTCCGGTCATTTGTTGGCACCCTTCGCGGGCCCGCCTTCGATTGGTACCGCCGCCTCAAGCCCGAAAGCATCAACAGCTGGGAGGACTTGGAAAGCATGTTCCTCGCTCATTTCTTTGATGATGACGCCGAAGTGTCGATCAGGACACTCTTCGATGAGAAACAAAAAGACGGAGAGTCGGTGGATACCTTCATCAAACACTTCCGCAATCAGGCAATGAACTGCAAGGATCCCGTCACGGAGGAATTCGTCTTGCAGACTTGTCATAACAACTTGTCCATTAATATCTTGGACGTTATGGGAGTAGAGCCGCTCAATACCTGAAAAGAGTTGAAGGTGCGCGGAGAACAGGCTGAACGCTTCATCAGAAGGCGAAAGGTCGAGAGAAACCAACCGATGCTAACGCCTCTGAGTCCGAGTCTCATTTCCATGATAAGGGAAGGCTCACTACAACGTTGTTGACGTTAATCAACGTCGCAAACAGCAGTCCCGAAGACAGCAGATAGTTCGGGTCTGAAGGCTGCCAAAAGAGTAACTTCCATCAAACGAAGACGTTCCAGCCATCTTCGAGACCCTTTCTGAAACAAACAATAGTCAAGCTGCCGCCATCACAAATCAGGGAGGAAGCTGACAGATATTTACAGAATACCGAGGTACTGCGCGGACCACAGGAGAGATGCCTTCATCGCCACGGTCAAGCGTTGCTTTACTTTAAAGAATAGATCCAAACCTTGGTGAAGCGGGCGTCATAACGCTAGGATAACCCCAAATAAGAACGGCAACACTCCGACAAGTATACGAGTATAAACTGCTTCTTAATCCTCCAATCGGTATATGAGGTTAAACTGCTCCCTGATACTCCAATAGGTATATGAGTCTAAACTGTTTCCTACCGTTGATGGGAAGTTCCTGGAGAATGTTACGCTAATATTCTTAAGGATAACCCGGTCATGTAACGGAGTACAAAGTCAGACCCAGTTCCAAGAAAGAAGCTGGGGGTGGATGATTCATGTAATGGGAAGTTCCCAGAAGAACGCTATATGTAATTTTCTTAGGGATAACCCGATAATTACGAACAAAGTGATAAATACTAAACCCCCACTATGGTTTGTACTCCCACTCTCACTGTCTACCTGGGTCAAACCTATAAAAGTTAGGGCCAAAGCCAAAGTCCCCTCTCGATTCCTTCCATGAACGAGAGGTCCACTTTCAAATTGAACGATCAAGTCTATAAAAGGTAAGATCGTCTCAAACCTCCCACTTCCACTGCTTCCTTGGTCAAACCTATAAAAGTTAGGGCCACAACCAGATTCTCCTCTCGATTCCTTTCATGAACGAGAGGTCCACTTTCAATTGAGCAATCAAACCTATAAAAGTTAGGATTGTCTCCAACTTCACTTAGTCAAACCTGCAGATAGTTAGGACTAAGATTGAGTTATCCCTTTCGATAAACGAAAGACTTCCGTCTTTTCCTTTTTTAGCCAAACCTATAAAAGTTAGGGTCGAAATCGGAATTTTCCCTCAATAAATGAGGAACTCTTTTCGTGGATCAAGCAACCAATCCTATAAAAGTTAGGGTTACTTGAATCTTTCTGATTCTCGGAGTGGAGATCCCACTCCTAGTTTCATCTTTTCGGATTCTGCGGGTGGAGATCCCACTTCGAGTTTTCTTTCCAACTGAAGATAGAATATAAAATTCTTCCTCTTCGGTGTCGGGAGATAGAATATAAAGTTCTTTCTCTTCCATTTTGGGTTCGTCTTTACCCTGAGAAAAGACACAATTCTTAACTTCAAATCCGTACATCCTATGCACGGGGAACTTTATCTCGACTCCTAAATAGAGATAAGCCTACGTCTAATACACGTTGCCGGTTTAGTCTTTCACCGATTGAAAAAGACACCAGAATTCAGTCTGGGGTATTTTATCCCGAAGCCTAAGTAGGGATAGGTCAACGCCTAACACGCGTTGCCGGTTAGTCTTTGACAGTAAAAAGGACAAAAGACCACATATTCAACATTGTGGTAGGTTGTTATTAATAACACCATAATCCGTGCTTCACACGCACGGGGAATTTTATCCCGAAGCCTAAGCAGGGATAAGCCAACGCCTAATACGCGTTGTCGGTTTAGTCTTTTACCGATTGAAGAAGACACCAGAATCCGAGTCTGGGGACTTTTATCCTGAATCCTAAGTAAGGATAAGTCAGCGCCTAACACGCGTTGCCGGGTAGCCTGTTCTCATAACAATGACGAAGTCTACGTATTCGAAGTCGTAGCATCAAGTCTAAGGGAGTTCATTCCTTTAGCACAACGTCACATGCGGAACGGACTTTAAACAATCCGCATGTAAGCCCGATTCAAACGGTAATCGGTAAAAGCATGACAAATCCGTTGAGGGCTGAGGATTTGCCAAAAATCCTAAGTCAACGTCTGATACACGTTGCTGTTTAGTCTTTTCACAGGAGAAAGACGAAGTCTACGTATTCAATATCGTAGCACTAAAAGAGTTAACTCTTTTAGCATAACGTCACATGCGGAACGGACTTAAAACAATCCGCATGCTAGCCCGACTCAAACGGTAGTCGGTAAAGGCTCATCAAACCCGTTGATGGCTGAGAATTTACCAAAAATTCTATAAATACGAGTCATTGACGCACCAGCTCCATTAGTTGGTCTCGTGACTTGAGCATCCAAATTCTATAAATACGAGTCATTGACGCACCAGCTCCATTAGTTGGTCTCGTGACTTGAGCATCCAACAATCTCAGGATAAGATCTATACCTGCAGATGAATCAGCTTTAACAGTTGGTCCTGTAGCT
This sequence comes from Asparagus officinalis, assembly GCF_001876935.1. Classification (NCBI taxonomy): domain Eukaryota; kingdom Viridiplantae; phylum Streptophyta; class Magnoliopsida; order Asparagales; family Asparagaceae; genus Asparagus; species Asparagus officinalis. The sequence continues at coordinate 62,413,939 of NC_033802.1, forward strand.
CCGACATTTGGGATCACCATGCTCCAATACCTTAAGAGCTTAAACTGTGTATACTCCAGTAAACGTACGAGTATAAACTGTGTCAACGTAGGGCAGTCTGAAACCCTAGGGTCAACGCCGGTCAACACGTAGCCCTAGGTCAACGCCAGTCAACGCGTTGCGATCAAAAAATCAACGTACGACGTTCGAAACCCTGGGGTCGACGCCGGTCAACGCGTAACCCTAGGTCAACGCCAGTCAACGCGTTGCGACCAAAAGTCAACGCGAGTCAACATATCATGACGGAGATAGTCAGTTCAAAGTCAATGACACGAGCCAAACTCAACTCATCAGTGTTAGATTTGAGACTTCGACGACGGCCAGACGATAAACGCAGCGCCGGAAGGATTTCAGCTATTCATCAAAGCATCGAGTAGACTGAAAATCGAAGGAGTCAAGAATCGAAGCTAACTACAGGTCCTTTACGCTGACTGAAGGTTGGACCAATCACATCCAAAGTATTCCAGCCTCTTTTACAAAAGAAACGAGTCTGGAATGCTTTGGAGGGGGTATCTGTAGGCATCGAAAATTACCTATAGGTCTCCACGAACAGCTCAGTGTTAAGAAACGACGATGAACGTCACTATCCGGTTCACAGGAGTTCGATTGATGTTGATGAACGCTTGAAGTAAATCGACGAACTACGTGAACTAACGAAGGTACGGGCTAATCGGGAGCCTCGTGATGTTTACAAAAGGAACAATGCCCTTCATGTCTCATTCACTCTACAGATGATCCAACCATCGGAGCTGATAGAACTCCTTGTCGGCTTTCCAACGTACTTCGAATCACTCAAATCCGAGTTCGGACGAAGAATTTACAGCGGAAGCGGACATATACACCATAACGGAGTGTCTCGGACCAACGAGACACCCTAAGGTGTCTCGGCCAAAGCCGAGACACCCTAGGGTGTCTCGGCCATGGCCGAGACACCCAAGGGTGTCTCGGCCCAAACCGAGACACCCTAGGGTGTCTCGGATCAAGGGGAGACACCCTAGGGTGTCTCGGATCAAGTGGAGACACCCGGGGGTGTCTCCAACGTAGATTTGTGCCTTTAAGTGGTTTTAACCGCTCCAAACTCCCCCGGGCCTATAAATACAAGCCTCAGGCCCTCATTTTTCAAGATCTGGAATTTTGGAGAATTGGCGAAGCCCTGCCGAACTGAAGAGTGATCAAGTTCTTCAACTCAAGAGATCGAAAGTCGTCAGATCTACATCACCCGCATCCAATCCTTAGTATTATCCCGTTGTGGTAATTCTAAGAAGAGCAATTATCTCGCTTTGTCGAGATAAGCGCTTCTGTTTCTAGATCTCCTCGTGGATCGACGAAGCTCTGGACCTGATCTGATTGCCAGGTAGTCCACGGATATCGACATCCCCGTCACAGGCTAAAGACCCACGCAAGCAAGAGACGACGAACGGATCTTGTGTTTATTTTTAAGAAAGTTGTAATCTTTATTCTTTTGTTGTTTGAATTCATTTGTAACGCTTAAAGTTTAATGAAATCAATGACTAAGGTAACTTTCGACGAAAACAAGTATCCGATCAGGGAAGAAAATAAAAAAAATATTATAACTTAAAAATTATTGTTACCATATAAATTAAAGCAACTGCATAAAGTTTTATTGATAAGTTGGACCAGCAAAATACATTAGTAACATTAATTGATAAATGTTTAAATCCATAAAAATAATAAAATACTATAATATAATAGCTTAGCATTAATTAATTATAATTTAAAAATATTAATATCTGATGTTAATAATATTTATAGGGTAAATGAATATAATAAATTATGTATGGAGAAACTATCAGAATGTTCAGAGATATCCTTCAAAAGAATCAAGCTATTTCCATTACAAATGAGAAAGTGATAAAAATAAATCTAAAGTTCAAAAAACGTCCATAAATTAATTGAATTGACATTAAAATAAGACATGTCTATTAAAGAAGCATCAGCTGAGTTACATTGAAGAATAATTTAATAACTTTATCCCAATTAAAGAAGAAATCTCTATGGAAGATATAAGAAAAATTTGTAAGCATTCATAAATTTCATACTTTGTTCTTTAAATACTAAAGAAATTAAATATTAATATTATAATCTAAGGAAAATTGTCAATAAAAAATATAGGTATTTAATTTAGATCTTTGTGAAAAATGACAGGGATAGAGTAAATATAATATTATTGACATAACGAAAACTCTTATTGGGTACTGTAGGCAATAAAAATTGTATTTATTCCTATCAGAGAAGTTCAGAACAAGACTGCTAAAACCTCATCCGAAAGAGCAAAAAGAGGGAAAACGCTGATATCTCTCAAACCGTAAGGAATTTGGAGAAACGGAGGCGGCAAATCCCTTGGAGGTTTGGTTGGCCCCGTCTCGTCGAGATAGTCGATTTTCATATATAATTCGTTAAATTCCGACTTACGGTTTGAAAGTTATGGCCTATTCTTCGAAGCATGTTCAGTAGCTCGCCTAAAGGTAGAAGCTCGCCTGTGAAGGCTGAAGCTCGCCTGCAAGGAAGTCCATCTGCAAGGATAGAGCTCGCCTAACCACATTGAAGCTCGCCTGAATGAGATTCGCCTGCACAGCTTCGCCTGCAAAGCCTCGCCCACACAGCTTCGCCTGCACAGCCTCGCCTACACATTGAACCAAGCTCGCCTGTAAAGGCTGAAGCTCGCCTGCAAGGAAGTCCGTCTGCAAGGATAGAGCTCGCCTAACAGCATTGAAGCTTGCCTGAATGAGATTCGCCTACATAGCTTCGCCTGCACAGCCTCGCCTGCACAGCCTCGCCTGCACAGCTTCACCTGCACAGCCTCGCTCGCCTGCACAGCTCGCCTGCACAGGCTCACCTGCACTTTGAACCAAGCTCGCCTGAAGGCCTAGCTCGCCTGACAGCTCGAAGCTCGCATGTTTGGTCGACTCGCCAGCACGAAGGTTAGGCGAATTTAACAATTCAGGCAAAGTTCCCAATTGTGGTGAACTTCACAAATCTGGTGAACTCAGCAGTTCAGACGGGCTTCATCAAGCTCGCCTGACAGCCCAAACTCGCCTGCAAGCTCAAACAGGTGGACTTCATCAAGCTCGCCTGACAGCCCAAACTCGCCCGCAAGTTCAAACAGGCGGACTTCACCAAGCTCGCTTGACGGCCCAAGTTCGACAGATGGCTGAACTTTGCTAACAGACCCGAGCTCGCCTAACAGCCCAACTTCGTCCGCAAGCCGACCTTTGCCAGAAAGGCAAAGCTGATGCTCGCCTAACAGGCGAACCTTGCCAGACTAAGCCTCGTCGACGAGCTCAAGTATGCCAAACAGGCGGACCACACCAAGCTCGCCTAACAGCTCGACCATACCTGCAAGTGGCGGTAGCTCGCCAAATAGACGAACCTTGCCTGAAAGAACTAGAGGCTGAACCTCGCCAACAGGCTCAAGGTCGCCGACCACGCGAACCTTGCCTGAATGAACAGATGGGCGAACGTCGCCAATGGGCCCAAGCTCGCCTGTCTAGGCAAGGTCGCCTGCATTCAACGCTTGGAAAATTTCCCAAGTGTTCCCATTTGGTCTCCCTTGAGTCTCCTTCATTTGAGCGCCAGCAGTCGGCTGAGGCTCAGGCTTGCCTTGAACCTCGCCTGAACGACCAGTCGGCCAGACCTCACCAGCAGTCGACTGAAGGTCGTTCAAATGCTCGAACTCGCCTACAGTCAGCTGGAGCTCGCCCATATTCCATACCTTGCCTGTCCCGGCAAGGTCGGCTGGATCCGACACTTAGGGAATTTCCTAGGTGTCCTCATTCCGTCTCCTTTGAGTCTCCTCCATGCGATTGCACACTTGGTCCTTTCGACGCTGGGGGTTGCCACCACTATCTGCAGGGTATCTCAGGGATCATATGATTCGTAAACGTACTCTTCACGACACAAACCCTCAGTGCCATTGCGAGAGACTCATCCATGCAGTACTTGCGGATTGCCGATGTTCCAAGGAGCCAAAGTCATTAGTGTTCGGGAGGCTTTCTCAACAATCTCCTAAGTCGATACCTCTCTGCCAGAGACGCAATCGTCAGAGGAGACGAGCTTCCGATGATCTGGAGCTCCCCGCCGCAGCTATCAATGTGACGGGGAAATCCAAGGCCATTGAGCGTGAAGATATCCGCCAACGCACTCGCGCCCAAATGGGGGTAGCCATACCGTTTGACTACACGTGTCTAACACCAGTCTCCGATGACGATGACGATGATTGTTCGGCAGTGGCGACGTCGCAAACCTCAAGCTCAGTTCAGGGTGAGCACACAAATGTGCACATGACCGACATCCCTAATGAGATATCCCGGAGACTCAACGAGCAACAAGCAACCATCAACTCCCTGAAGGAGATGTTGGAGGAGCTTCTGAGCGAGAAGAAGAAGAAGAGAGAGAGGACTTCGCAGGCTTCGTATAAATCCTCGAAGCACAAAGAGCGGATGCCTATTCCTTCTCACTCCTCTTCCGAGTCATCTAGAGGAGCGTCATCTTCGGATCATAATCCAAGGGACAAAAGGCTCGATGAATTCCAAAGTCAACTCGACGCTTTGAGGCTCCAGAAGCACATGAACAAGCTGGGGGTTGTCAGACTGTATCCAATTGAATGGGATGCAGTCTCCTACCCGGCAAAGTTTTAGCCACTGGACCTCCTGCAGTTCGATGGCAAGGGTTCTCCTACCCAGCACATCTACTACTTCCAGACGCAAACCGGACACATAGTGGGGAATGATCCCATTATGACTCGACTGTTCATCGACACCCTCAAGGGGATCGTTTTTGAATGGTTCCGCAGATTAGAACCTGAATCCATGACCTGCTGGAAGGACATGGAAAGACTCTTCATGGTCAGATTCTTCGACGATAACGAAGAAGTATCTTTAGCTGCAAAGCAGGGGAAGACAGAGTCTGTAAGCAACTTTGTCAAGAGGTTCAGGAATCGATCGCTGCATACACGTGATCAGGTTTCTGAGGCCACCCTCATTGAGATGTGCCGGAATAATCTCTCCATCGACACCCTATCTAATATGGGCGTAGTCGTAGCTCGCTCGTGGAAAGACTTAATCCTTCAAGGAGAACAAGTCGAGAGCATGCTCAAGCGTATGGATGCCGAAGAGCCATGTGGATTTGAAGGAGATGATGACCAAAGTAATTTCACTTTGGTAGTGGAAACCACTTCCCCTCTCGATGCCTTCCAAGAATGAGAGGTCCACTTTCTGGACGATCAAACCTTCTCACAGTCCGGTGCATTCCAAATCTTCCACTTGGTCAAACCTTCCTACAGTTAGGACCAAAGCCAAACTCCCTCGCCAATCCTTTCTAATAAGACGGCGGGTCCCCTAAACTATCAAGTTAACTGCCACCTCTGATAGCCATTTCTCCATTAGTTTTGTTCAACTGCATGATGGATCTTGTAAGACTATCAAGTTAACTATTACCTCTGATAGTCTCCTCCAAATTTTCCCTGTCGATCCTCTCCAATAAGACGATGGGACCGTTCCCACTGTCATGTTAACAGTTACCTATGACAAATCAACTTACCAATCCTCTTTAATAGGATGTTAAGTCCTCAAAGTCGCTCCAATCGCGACAATCCAATTAACTTACCAATCCTCTTCAATAGGTTGGTAGGTTCTCAAAGTCGCTCCGATCACGATAATACTGTCAAGTTAACAATCATCTCTGACCAATATCTACTTACCGACTCTCTGTAAAAGAACGGTAGGTCCACAAAGTTGCTCCAATCACGACAATTCCTATCAGGTTAACGATCACCTCTGATAGCCGAACCCATCATTCCTGCAAATGATGTTGTTCGATCAGTCGTCATACTCATACATCCCTGAACGACCTGATCCTTTCCGAGCGTTCTAATATCCTTAGAACAATCGATGGCTAGTAGCCTACCATGCGATGGCTCCTATAACAATCAATCGTCACACTCATACGTCCCTGAATGATTTGATTCCCCCAGCACCGTCTTTCCTGCAAAAGACGTTGCTGTTTGATGATGGCCTACCAAGTGATGTGCCTTTATCCAAGTAGTGACCTACCATGCGATGTGCTACTAGTCTTTGCCCCAAGAGAAGACAAATCAGGGTTCATCTTTGCCCCAAGAGAAGACAAGCTTCTCCTCAAGACTCTAACGGGTATATGAGTATAAACTGTTTCACAAACCTCCAACTAGTATACGAGGCTAAACTGTTCCCTTTCCTCCAACCGGTGCACGAGGTGAAACTGCTCCTTACCTCTAACTGGTATACGAGGCTAAACTGTTCCCTTACCTCTAATTGGTATACGAGGCTAAACTGTTCCCTTTCCTCCAACCGGTGCATGAGGCGAAACTGCTCCTTCCTCCAACCGGTACACGAGGCTAAACTGCTCCCTTACCTCCAACCGGTGCATGAGTCTAAACTGCTCCCTTTACTCTGACAAGTATACTAGTATAAACTGATGCTCCTTTCCTCCAATCGGTGTACGAGGCGAAACTGTTCATTTCCTCCAACCGGTACACAAGGCTAAACTGCTCTCTTACCTCCAATCGGTGCATGAGGCTAAACTGCTCCCTTTACTCCGATAAGTATATGAGTATAAACTGCTGCTCCTTTTCTCCAACCGGTGTATGAGGCTAAACTGCTCCTTTCCTCCAACCGGTGCACGAGGTGAAACTGCCCCTTTACTCTAACAAGCATACGAGTATAAACTGCTGCTCCTTTCCTCCAACCGGTGCACGAGGCTAAACTGCTCTTTTCCTCTGACTGGTACATGAGGTTAAACTGTTCCCTATGTCCAAACGCCTCAAATGGCTAAGGATAGAGAAGAAATCTTAGCATTGAGCCTAAGAGAAGCTTCTCGACAACTTACCATGATAAGGGCAAGAGCATGGCTAGTCCAACTCAAACGGTAGTTGGTAAAGACAAATCAAGTCCGTTGATAGCTGAGGGTTTGTTCAAAATCCTAGAAGGGGATCATCAGCTGCGAGTGAAGAGGTCAACTTCACCGAGCTCGTTGGAAGGCTCCTCACTCCATCTGAGCAGGGATCACTTTACAGGTCATCATATCCAAAGTGTTCCAGACCCCATGCGGCCTGATCCAGGTCTGAAAACTTTGGAGGCGGTTCTGTAGGCAATAAAAATTACCTTTATCCCTACCAGAGAAGTTCAGAACAAGACTGTTAAAACCTCATCCGAAAGAGCAAAAAGAGGGAAAACGCTGATATCTCTCAAACCGTAAGGAATTTGGAGAAACAGAGGTGGCAAACCCCTTTGGAGGTTTGGTTGGCTCCGTCTTATCGAGATAGTCGATTTTCGTATATAATTCGTCAAATTCCGACTTACGGTTTGAAAGTTATGGCCTATTCTTCGAAGCATGTTCAGTAGCTCGCCTAAAGGCTGAAGCTCGCCTGTGAAGGCTGAAGCTCGCCTGTGAAGGCTGAAGCTCGCCTGAAAGGAAGTCCGTCTGCAAGGATAGAGCTCGCCTAACCGCATTGAAGCTCTCCTGAATGAGATTCGCCTGCACAGCTTCGCCTGCACAGCCTCGCCCGCACAGCTTCGCCTGCACAGCCTCGCCTACACATTGAACCAAGCTTGCCTGTAAAGGCTGAAGTTCGCATGCAAGGAATTCCGTCTGCAAGGATAGAGCTCACCTAACAGCATTGAAGCTCGCCTGAATGAGATTCGCCTGCATAGCTTCGCCTGCACAGCTCACCTGCACAGCTTCGCCTGCACAGCCTCGCCTGCACAGCTCGCCTGCATAGGCTCACCTACACTTTGAACCAAGCTCGCCAGACAGCTCGAAGCTCGCATGTTTGGTCGACTCGCCAGCACGAATGTTCGAGCTCGCCTGAAGACCAAACTCGCCTGACAGCCTGCATCTCGCCTGCGTGGACTAAGCTCGCCTAACAACTAGAAACCCGCCAGCATTGTCAACTACCCACTTAGAGTATGGGAATAGTCACATCAGTGGTCAAATCCCACGAATCAAGGGAGAAAGTATGGCGCTCCTCACCTAGCAAGAATAGGGCGGCTGACAGGACCCCCTAAGTGGTCACATCCCACAACTAGGGCGGCTGGATTCCTCACCCCTACTAGTGGTCAAATCCCACAAATCAAGGGATGACCCATGCCATCCCGTGCCTATTTAAAGCCACTTTCAGCCAATGTGAAAGAGGTTGATTAGCTGCTGCTGGATTGGCTGGATAATCTTCCAAAGGTTGAACTTTGGCTCATTTGCTAAAGGCTTTCTCATTTGAAGTGACTCGTCTGAACTCTCAGACTTGAGGCTCTTAGGCTCTTTGCAAGCTCTTGCATGGTAGCACTCTCCAAGCAGTCAGCCCACAAGCACGAGCGCTGGTTTGGCCTTGGGTAGACTCGAACTCAACCTCAGGAGCTTCTACTGTGTACTGAAGCTCTAACCACAACTTCGATCGAATCGTCCAAGGGAAGCAAACTCGATGTGAGAACCGAGTGAGGCGTCCTATCGCTACCAAAAGTCCCCACGTTAAACAAGGAGGGCATTCCCTCCACTTCTATTATAATTTCGATTCATTAGTTTTTAATAAGCTATTCTTATCAATACAAACAAAATCCCTATTTCGGGAGATCAAAATTTACACCTACAGGTGCACATCGGAAGAATTCATTGTAGAGAAAAAAAAGGTAACTCTTAATCTTATTTAAGTAATAAATTAGAAACACAAAGAATTTCATATATATGAGATTAATATTTCTTCTCATTAAAAAAAATCAAAGTCTGTATTTTAAGAAGTTTGTGCTGAACATTGGAAATACATTTAACTTCTTTGTGAAGTTAAATGATAAGATAAAAGATTAACGAGACCACGAAAGATAACAACACAAAACATACAACTCTAGCCTAATATCACAATCGAGTAGATGATGAAGATACTACTCTAGAATTGTCCGAGAAAAAGAGAAATGTGAGGAATGATTGATCTTAGCTCAATAAAAAATATAAGGAATAAAAGATAATATTTTATGAATATTTTATACAATAATTAAATTATTTTGAGTGAAATTAGGAATTTTTAGAAGGGAGCTTCATGAGCTTTTTTCAGTACTTTTATATGCTTATGAAGATGCTTTTATCATATGAAAGTTTACTAGGGTTAGCATTGATATTTAATTTATATTTTTTTATGAAGTTTATCAATGATTAGGAACAAACTTCATATTCTCTTTTGTATCGTTTTAGCATGCTTTTAACCAATCATTTTGACTTATTGGTTTTAAATATTCACCTTCCTTGTATAATATTATTTTAATAATTTTTATTTTTGCAACATTGTATTTTCTCAAGTAAAGCTTGGTTTCATGTTAGTCAAAATAATATGAAATTTTAAATTAGCTTCAAATTATATTTGTTTTCTATCAATTCAAATATCAACATGAAAATTTAAATTGGGTGTAACCTATTTAAACAAACATAAAAAAAATTATCACAATATAAAATTTTAGAGACAAAAGTGAGCATAAACTATTAAAGTGGATCTGAGAAACAAATTTTAGTTAAAAATTAATCTAAAAATACTTAATCATGATATTTAACCACGTGCATTGCACGTGTATAAAACCTAGTAAAAGGGAAAAAGGAAGATGCACACCGTTAGATTTTGTGAAGGAACCGCTGGAGAGAGTCGTAGAAATTAGGGGTGGGGTCAGTGGTTTTTGTAAAGATTGAGAAAGAAAATTGATTAGATAAATCACAAATGTGTAAATATGGTTATAGAAGATGTTGGGCTTTTGGTTCATGATAAGGCAATTTTGCTTTTGTGAATAGTCCCACATCGGAAAATAAGTAGTTCAAGAAGTTTATAATGGTTCACATCTCAATGGGCTTTGAGTTAGTGTTTTGGGCCTAGTGTTGTTTGGGCTGTTGCTCTACACACGAGCGCACGCACGCTACGCCTCACCACGACGTGCGCGCCACGCCGCACCGCACTCGCACGAGTTTTTTACCTCTCAAGTTTTATTTTTTGCACGTTTTACACAAGTTTGTAACGGTTGCGGGAGTTATAGAAATGTATAACGGACACGGGATTTCTATATAACGTCTGTGGACTACCAGCGACGGTTAAGAAGAGCAAGGATTATATAAAGAGCTGAAGTTCATTCGAAAAAAACACAGCAACAATAAGAAATTAGTAAAAGACTCAAAATTCCGAGAGCTACGTTTTTCCTCAAAAATTTTCTTAGTTACTATTTACTTATATTTCGAGCAACCATCTTCGTCTGAGCAGAAGCTCTGCTACTCGCGCCCGAGTACAGAGGCCGATCGTTTTCGGGGGCTTTTACCGCTAGGGGGTGAGGATCGACTGCGCCAGGACAAAAGACGGGTCCTCTATCTTCTAGGGCAGTGAATCACGACTGCACCCATTCAGGCCTGGTGTTCTAACATTTTATTTTTAGTTTTATAATAATTATTTTAATTTTTAACAGCAATCAAGAAGATAGATAATAATTTTGCTGTTAATTTAAATCTGCATTTTTAACCTATAGTTAACTGTTTTAATTTGTTAACTAATATTGCATCTAAATTAGTAGATTAAAAAAAATATTTTGCTGCTTCTGTACTCAATTTTTGTATCTGTCAGAAACAAAAAATCTTTAAGTGAACCGATTCAAGTTTTCTTGGATTAGTTGGTGTCTAAGGCAAGGCTTAAGGGTTGCGTAAAGCGCTCTGCAAGAAACGAGGTACTTAATAGATCTTTGATCAACCTCTAGTACTATCCTTACCTGGCCAAACTACCCGAGTAAAACTTTAATCTTTTCACTTTTAGAGTTTTTGATTAAGAGCAGGTTTAATTAAGTTTCCGGTCTAGTAGTATTGACAAAATTCTTTACCCGTTCAGATTCCATCTACCTAGACTAGTAAACGCAAATTGGACTTATGGCAATTCCTGATCATTCAAAAAGTGTCAAACCTGAGAAGTTCACCGGTGTCAACTATAAACGGTGAGCTAATCAGATGAGATACTGGCTCACTACCTTAGGTCTATTATCTGCTATTGACACTCTTGAGTCTTCTACTAGTGGTTCTCAACCATTGACTCCTGATCCTGGACAGCCTGCTCCTTCCACTTCTGGTTCTGGTACTAGCTCCTTTTCTAGCTCTATGAAACCAGAATAAATCAATTATCATTGTTGTCATAGGATTCTTAGTGCACTTGCGGACAACCTTTATGACATATACTATGAGTTCAAAAGTGCAAAAGACCTATGGAATACTCTTGAAGCAGAATATGGCTATGATGATGCCGGAATTCTACGTTTTCACCTCCTCCTCCTTCAATAAGTTCATGATGGTTGATGACAAGCCCATTAATGAACAAATTCATGAATTCCTAGATTTCCTCCGTCATCTCCAATCAAAAGGAAACACTTTTACTGACGATTATAAAGTTTCCCGTTTGATTGATAAACCCCCTCCCTCCTGGTCTAGAAGCTGGAGATCTCCGACACAAGCAGGGAGATCTAACCTTAACTGAAGCCTCAAGGCTATTCGTATTAAAGACCAGCATAGGAAAAATTCCAAAACCAAGAATGAATCAAAAGCTAAAGTAAACTTGGTAGAGGATAAACCTAAATCTAAGAATTTCAAACCCAAAGGGAAGAAATTCAAGAAAAATCAACAATCTTTCAACAAATCTTCCTTCAAATCAAATCCCAATTCTTCTAGCCATAAGTCCGATGGAAAGTTCTGCTTTGTCTATGGTAGAACCAACCACATGGCTCCCAACTGTTTCTTTTGGAAGAAGGAACCGGCTAAACCTGCTCCTAAATGGTAGAACCAACCACATGGCTCCCAACTGTTTCTTTTGGAAGAAGGAACCGGCTAAACCTGCTCCTAAAGGAAATGGATCCAACAAAGTTAATATGAAGAAGGAACCGGCTAAACCTGCTCCTAAAGGAAATGGATCCAACAAAGTTAATATGATTGAAGAGAATCAAACCTCCTTCAGGTTAACCTCCTCATCTCATCTTGTAAAGTCTCTAACTTCTTCCACTGATTGGTATTTGGATTCCGAAGTAAATATCCACGTTTGTAATGATCGATCTTGGTTTTTAAATTATCAGGAATCACGTGGAGGAAGTATAAGCTTAGCAGATGGTCCACTAAACTAATAATAGGAAGTGAACGTATAGAGCTCACCATGACTTCTGGGAAAGCTCTACATCTGTAAGGCGCTTATCATGTTCCTTCTCTCCGTCACAATCTGATTTGTGAATCTCTTCTTCTTAGAGCTGGTTATAGGATTGCAAAAGAATCCAACAAATTTGTGATTACAAAGAGTAATGTTTTCATAGGAAAATGTTTTATCTGTAATGGCCTTTTCAAACTCAATGTAATCAATTCCAGTTCTAATAAAATTTTTGAGTCTTCTGTTATACAAATTGTTGAATCTTGTGATGTCTGGCATGGACGACTTGGACATGTCAATTTTCAAACTTTACAGAAAATGAGCAAATTGAATCTTATTCCTAAATCATCTTTTGACCTCTCATCCAAGTGTGAGATTTGTGTTCAAGGGAAACACACTAAAAAACCCTTTAAGTCTGTAACTAAAAACTCTGAACCCCTCGAATTAATTCATAGTGATGTGTGTGACTCTAACCGAGTTCTCACCCGAGAGGGTAGGAGATATTTTATGACCTTTATAGACGATCACTCCAGATATTGTTACACCTATCTTCTCAGAACTGAAGATGAAGTCTTAGATAGGTTTAAGGTGTATAAAGCTGAATCTGAGAACCTTCTTGACAGGAAGATTAAGATTCTAAGATCTGATCATGGGGGGGGGGGGGGGGAGTATACCTCAAATCATATGACCGAATATTACCAAGAATACGGTATTATTCATGAGGTTACTGCTCCTTATATACCACAGTCTAATGGGGTAGCTGAACGAAAGAACAGAACCCTAATGGACATGGTAAACTATATGTTATTCAGTTCAGGAGCACCTAAAAATCTCGGGGGTGAAGCTCTTCTCTCTGCTTGTTTTATTCTCAATAGCATTCCCCAGAAAAATTCTGATACAACTCCTTATGAATATTGGAAGGGGAGTCGTGCTTACTTTGTTGAACGAGATATCTTCTATCACTTATAGTGAAGTGACTAATGCATTGACGAGCTACGATTTGAGGTGGAAGGATAAGGAGACTTTCCGTGCTAGTACTTAAGGAGAGGCCTTATCGACAAGAGGTAAAAGCCCATATCTGAAAGGTGGAAATAGAGGAAGGTCAAAGTCAAGAGGTCGTCACCAGCTAGGAAAGAACCAATGTGCATTCTGTAAGGAACAAGGGCATTGGAAAAGAGATTGTCCAAAAATCAAAGAGAAAGAGAATAGCAAGAAAAAGGGCCCGAAGGCCAATGAGGTGAACGTTGCGAAAGGCGATGATTCTGATGATTCGAGCTTTTCTCTTTTGATTACTCCGGAGGTGAACCATTTGGATGCATTGAATTGGATGCTTGATTCTGGCGCTAATTATCATGTGACCCCTATGTAAGATTGGCTTATATCATTTAAGAGACTTGATGGGGGTGTTGTTGTCATGGGAAATAATCAATCCTGTGATATTTGTGGGATAGGTACCATGCGGATTCGGATACACGATGGGGTAGTCCGTGAATTGAAGGAGGTGAGATTCGTTCCTCAGCTGAAGAAGAATCTTATTTCTGTTGGAGCTTTGGAGGCGAAGGGATTTAAGGTGACCTTTGAGGACGCTGTAGCAAAGGTTACTAAGGGATCTTTAGTGGTGATGAAGGGAGTCCACAGGCAGAACTTATATTATCTGAAGGGGAGCACCGATGTTGGCCAGGTTGCTTTAGCTATTTCAGAGGTGGACATGAGCAGGCTTTGGCACTACATGTTGGGGCATACAGGAGAAAAGTCACTGCAGGCTTTGTGCATGCAGGGGCTATTAAAGGAGCAAAGAGTGGAAAAGTGGATTTTTGTGAGCACTTTGTTCTTGGCAAGAAAATGAAGGTGAAGTTCGGGATTGCTATTCATAGCACGATGGGCATCCTGGACTACGTGCACACAGATGTTTAGGGTCCTACTAAGACGGCATCACTTGGTGGTCGACATTGGTTCGTCATATTTGTTGATGACTATTCTAGGCGTTGTTGGGTGTACACCATGAAACATAAGTATGAAGTCCTAGATTTATTTGTGGAGTGGAAGAAGAGATTAGAACTGCAGACTGGGAGAAAGATCAAGACGTTGCGTTTCGACAACGGCGGTGAGTACACTTCAGACCCCTTTCAACAGCTATATCGAGACGAGGGCATAGAGAGGAACTTCACAGTTAGTCATACACCATAACAGAATGGGGTGGCATAGAGGCTGAATCGGTCTTTACTGGAGAAGGTCCGATGCTTATTGGCGTAGAGTGGTTTGGAGAAGATCTTTTGGGCTGAAGCATTTACATATGCGAGCCATCTCATTAATAGGCTGCCTTCATATCCGATTAAGGGGAAGACCCCTATGTAGATGTAGTCGGGAGAGACAGCACATGACTATGACTAGCTCAAGATATTTGGTTGCCCTGTAGATTACTATGTTAAAATAGATAAATTAGAATCTCGAGCTAGGAAGGCTATATTTGTAGGATTCAAGCGTGGTGTCAAGGGATACAAGCTATGGGATCCAGTTGATAGGAAGATTGTGCTGAGTAGGGACGTCACATTTGATGAGGCTTCTATCTTGAAGCTTCCCAGCTCTTATCAGGTGGAGAGCGACCCGACGAAAGAGATATCACATATGGTGGAGATCGATACAGCTCCATAGTGTCCAGATGGTGCAGTATCCATTAGAGTGCCGACTGAGGTGATGCCAGGCGAGCACGACGATGACACGGAGGATACATGTACTGATGTGTAGGATCAGGGACCGACGGCTCAGGTTCAAGATTCTATTGCGGTTCGGAGACAGAGGAGAGACATACGGGTACCAGCATGGTATGCCGACACAGTTATGTATGCACTTCCTGTGGGGAGTATCGATGAGATGATATCTACTACTTTCAGAGAGGCCGATCAGAGTTTGGAGGCTGATTCGTGGTAGGTAGCTATGCAGGAGGAGATGAAGTCTCTTTATAAGAATGATACATGGGAGCTTGTTGAGCTTCTAAAGGGGTGGAAGGCGATTGGTTGCAAATGGGTATACACAAAGAAGGAGGGCATTGAGGGCACTCCATTAAGGTTCAAAGCTAGGTTGGTTACAAAGGGCTATGCACATAAGGAAGATATTGACTATAATGAGGTTCTCTCTCCAGTGGTGAAGCACTCTTCGATTCGGATTTTGATGGCTTTGGTGGCACAATATGGATTAGAGTTAGATCAGTTGGATGTGAAGACGATATTTTTTCATGGTGATCTTGATGAAGAAATATATATGACTCAGCCATTGGGATTACGAGCTACAGGGAAAGATAAGTTGGTTTGCAGGTTAAAGAAATTGCTATACGGATTGAAGCAGTCTCCTCGACGGTGGTATAGGCGGTTTGATGGTTTTATGCTTGGTCATTCGTACACTCGGAGTCAGTTTGATCTTTGCGTGTATTTTTTCAAGTTGAGAGGAGGTGCGTACATTTATTTGTTGCTTTATGTCGATGACATATTGGTTGCCTCTATTTCCAGGTCGGCTATAGATGAGTTGAAAGTTCAGCTTTCAAATGAGTTTGGGATGAAGGACTTGGGCAAGGTGAAGAACATTTTAGGGATGAAGATTAGCATAGACAAGAAGAAGAGCAGAATTTTTTTGACACGGATGGCTTATTTGAAGAAGGTTTTACAACGATTTCATGTTTGCATGGATGCGAAGCCAGTTAGTATACCATTGGGAATCCATTTGAAGATTTCAGCTGGTCTTTCACCGAAGTCAGTTGAAGATCGAGAGTTGATGTCAAAGACTCCATATGCGAGTGTGGTTGGGAGCTTAATGTACGCGATCGTATGTACGAGGCCGGATTTGTCACAGGCGGTGAGCATGATTTTGAGATACATGCACGATCCAGGAGTGGGTCATTAGGACGCTGTGAGATAAATTTGAGGTACATTTAAGGTACGCTCAATGTTGGTTTGGTTTATGAGCGGGACACTATAGGTGGGCAGTTGTTCATTGGATATGTGGATTCTGATTATGCCGGGGATTTGGATAAGCGCCGGTCTACGACGGGGTATGTGTTTACTTTGACACGTATGCCGGTGTGTTAGAGATGCACCTTACAGTTAATGGTAGCTTTGTCTATGACGGAGACAGAGTATATGGTAATTACGGAGACTGTGAAGGTAGCTATTTGGCTTCGGGGACTTTTGGAGGAACTTGGTATATCGTAGAGGTCTGTCACTATTTATTGTGATAGCATGAGTGCTATCTATTTGGCGAAGAATTATATTTTTCATGGGAGAACGAAACACATTGACGTTCGTTATCACTTTGTTCGAGATGTTCTTGAAGATGGTGATGTGGTAGCTTTGTCTCTGTTTGGACTTGGTTATTTACCATTTTACCACCCACGTTGTTACACATATAAAAGGTGTTGTTTAGGGTTTCTAATAAAAAGAAAAATAAGAGATTTGAGCATTGTGAGAGGGAGATATTGTGAGCAAGTTGAGGCTTTGGTTGAGGGTTAGTTGGAGTGATTTTGTGTGATTGTAACCCTTTTGTATTCTTTTTGATTTAGTGGAATCTCCCCGTCCTCTCCCCCTTGACGTAGACAAATTACCGAATCACGTATATCTCTGTGTTTGGTTTGGATTTGTCGTATTTGGATTGGATTGTGCTTGTGTGTGGTTCTCTTCTTCTCAGTGTCTGTGTTTGGTTTGGATTTGTCGTATTTGGATTGGATTGTGCTTGTGTGTGGTTCTCTTCTTCTCAGTGATCTCAGACTCGTTTGATTTGTCGTATTTGGATTGGATTGTGCTTGTGTGTGGTTCTCTTCTTCTCAGTGATCTCAGACTCGTTTGGTGTGCGCGTGCACGCTTCCGCATAGGTGCGCGACACTGGTGTTCAGGTTCACAACAGGTACTTTTACTCTTGATTAAAATAACTTAATAATTAGAGGACTTAATAACAATTTTAATCATTTGAGAGACTAATTTCAAAGCATCTTATGAATTGAGGGACCTAATAGTAATTTCTATAATTTGATAGATTAATTAAATATGGAAAATTTAATGGATTAATATAAAAAAACCTTCAAGAGTTTATGTAGTTTTTTTTAGATGTTAGGGTCGTTTGGTTCGCTATTATAAGGGGTGGAAAACTCAGAAAACCCCTTCACGTCAGCTTTTTAGCCCTCCACGTCAGCTTTTTTATTTCCGTCCATTTCTTTGTGCCGCTTTGGTTCGCTCGAATGGAAGAGGAAAAACTCTGCTGAAATCGCCGCCAACTAAGATTTTTTTCCCTCTCCGATTTCCTTCCACAACCAAGTAAAATTAATGAAAACTCTACCACGTCAGATTTTTTTCCTTCTCTGCTTTGTTTATAAAAGTTTTTCTTTTTTTCTATGCGAACCAAACACAAGAAAAATAAATACATTGGTTTGCCACTATTTTTTATGTGCGAACCAAAGCAAAACAATCTATTTCTTGGAAAAGTTTGGAAAACTCAAAACTTTTTATGTGCGAACCAAAGCAAAACAATCTATTTCTTGGAAAAGTTTGGAAAACTCAAAACTTGTGTTTCTTTACATTTCTTGGAAAAGTTTGGAAAACTCAAAACTTGTGTTTCTTTACATGGAATTGCATTTCTCTATATCAATTAAACGAACCAAACAGCCCCAAGATTAAATAGAGGAATTGATGTAGTCGTGATTTAAACCTTAAGATCTTGCCAAATAGAAGTATTTTGACTTAACAATCACTTACTATTCGCACCCAAAATACAATGCATTTCTCTTACTGTTGATTGCACTTTATTGTGTTTGGAGTATATTGGTATACACACATTAAGAATCTTCCTATTTAAAGAGACGCAATATCAATGGATTCGCTTGAACCTAGATTAAAAAAGATTTTTGCTTGGATTGAGTTTAGACTATAAAAAGATGGCAAAAATGTAAGGATACGAGCAATAGTAGAGTTTAGCAATGAAAAGAGTCCAAGAGTAATAATATGAGCCACATCATGATCTACGATATTAGATTAACTGCTAAAGTTAAGGACCAAGATTAGATCCCACAAAAAAAAATCATATCAGTGGGCATCACATTCCGCTGGTAGCTCCTTGGAGAAAAGAAAGGTATTTTGTTTATACTAGATTTAAGAGGCGTGGCTGACAATTTGGGGGTCCGGTTCTAAATTTCAGTCGGAGCTTTTTACTCAATCTTCAGAAGAAACTAATAATTGTTTTTATATGTAGTACTAACCATAGAAAGAAATTTTTATATCTAGAATTAAAATAAACATTAAGACATAACAATGGTTCTCTGCAAAACATATTACGTGCAAAATATTGATAGTAAAAAAAAGATACACAGAATCAACATCTTACTAATAATCTTAACATGTCCGACATCAAAAACTTCACTGGAAAACTTTTCTCCTTGCATTTTTTGTTGGAAAGTCATCAATCAAAGCTTCATAATCAATATTGTTTAAGAATCCACTTTCAACTGAGAGCAAAGCCAGTCCGTTTAGCCTCTCCTGCGACATGGTTGATCTCAAGTATGATTTAAATATTTTTAACTTTGAGAAGCTCCTTTCTGCCGATGCAACCATGACAGGTATAGTCAACAAGATTCTATATGCAATGCTAGCGGCTGGGAAACAATTCATCCTCTTCAAGAAATTCAATACGTCAATGGCTTTCATATTTTCTGATGGCAACATGATAATCATATTTTATTACAGTTTTATACCCTCATTATCTATTTTACATGAATAAATATACCATTAATAATTGTTGTTAGCTTAGTTTCCACATAATTGAATGAAAATATAAATAAATATTATTAAATGTAAAAACCCTGAAAAATCTCCCTTCTCTATTTTGTAGCATTTTAGAAGCCCATGAAGCAAAAGCTTAAAAGAGGAAAATGATTAAAGCCCAAAATGAATAAAGCCGAAAACAAGCCCATGAAGATTAAGCCCAAAAAGTCAAAAATCAATTCAAAATGACAGTGGGCCGGACTTGTTTTCTTTGCTGCAAAGTTTGGAAGTTGGAAATCATTATTTGAACCGGTTGCTTAGCTTTTAATTTTGAATCACAAGAATCCATTTGGGCCGGTGCTGCAGAGTTTACATTGTGCTGGACTTGCTTTAGATTTGTGTGAGCCGGACTTGGCATTAAATTTTCATCATTGTTGCTGCAACTTTGAATCAAATATTGGGCCGAAAACCAATGAGTTCAAGACCGGACTTGATTGTAAACTTGGTTTTTAATTTTGAATCTCACATGGGCCGGACCTCCTGCTGCATTGGACAACTTTGCTGCAGAGTTTAATTGTTCTCAAAGGGCCGGACATGCTTTCAATTTCTTTTGGAAAATCAAATGGAGACTTGGGCCGCAGCTCTTCATTCTCTAAATCAAATGGGCTGCAAAAAATAGAGTGAATTGGGCCGGACTTGATTTTATTGCTGAAGAAGAGATTTTTATTTTCTTTTGAAAATCATATGAGCCTCCTATGTTGGGAACAAAAAGCAAATTCAAAGGTGGAGATTGTTGTATGGGGCTCAAGACAAATCCAATGGCTCATATTCATTGATGATTACTATAAATTAGGGTAGAGAGTGAGGGGTTAAGGTGTGAAAATTTTTATAACTCCTTTTGGAGAGGAGGGCTATTCTTAATTGAGAAGGCCTTCCAAAATTATAACTTTTGTTGTAATTAATAATAATAATTTTTTCACCACTTTAAATTTTTCTCTTCTTCTCTTTGTTGGATGATAAAGATGAAGATGAAGATGGAGAATTATTTGAAGGTTTGCATTTCTTTTCTTTTTCTCTTGTATTGCTTATTAGTTTAGATTTATTTCTATGCTTGTAGTTAGATTTTATTTTCTTGTTAAATAGCCAAGAGGCTAGAACCCTCTTGCCTTAGATTTATTTCATGCTTATAGAGTAGATTTATTTTCTTGCATTTAATTCTTACAATTTTATTTTGTAGTTTAGATTTTGTAATTTATTTTATAGTTAGATTTTAATTTTTTTATACTATTCACCTTGAGGCTAGAACCCTCTTGGGTTTAGTTTTTCTTTTTGTTTATTTTTATTTTGTTTGATTCGCCTTTAGGCTAGAACCCTCTAGGAAATCACCCTTTTCTAAGAAGTGGGTTCAATTTTAGATTATCCATATCTATAATTGAATCCACCATCTTTAATTTCTTGTATTTTCTTTTATTCTTGAATTTTGTTCTTCATTCTTGATTTTTTTTATTTTTGTTTCTTGATTTTATTCATTTTTCCTTCTCACCTTATTGATCATACTCATTCTTTTTCAAATCCACTCTCACTTACACTTTGCACCTATTTACACACCATTTTCACTCTCTCAATCTCTTCACAATCACATTCACTTATCACTCCTACTTGTCACGCACACAAAATAAGAACCAATTTTATATTTTCTCCTACAAAAACACCTTCATTGTGGGATCGATATCTTTATACTATAACTTGATACGGTTGTGCACTTGCAACCTTTTTGGTACATGTTTATGCCGCATCACAACATATTTTGTAAGATTAGCAACTCTGAAAATAATTCATCTCCATCAACATCAGAACAACTTCCTTTCTTAAGACTGTTTGCAAGATTAGCACAACAAGCTTTTAAATCATCATTCTGATATGCACATAACTTTTCTGGTCTAAATAAAAACCCTAAAATATTCTCGTATGTCTGATACTGTTCAAATCTTCTCTCTAATGAACCAATAATTTGATCATCCAGTAATAGAAAATAATGAACTCTAAAATTTTCCCCACCCGACTGCTGAGTTAACTATGATGACTGAGCTCCAATCTAATCAAAATGTCTTTTTCTAAAGATTTTTTGCTTCTGAGGAAATACTGGATCAACTCCCAAATCAGCAGCAAGTGTTTTGGCAGTAATCATGGCCTCTACAAACCCAGTTTCTCTATACTTTCTAAAAGAAACAATTAGGCCATTTACTAATTCTATAGCAACATCAATTGGAATGTCTTTCTCTTACAAACGCTTACTAATCTTGTTAACAGTCACCAATATCTTATACCAAATAGTCATGCCTAATAAAAACACAAAATCCCCAAGCTTGTACTTTGCTAAAGATTTAGCTTCACTTCTTATTTTTGTGTCTTTGTCATTTTCTGCTAATTGAAGTAAAGCTTGTCTGATCTGTAGAGGTTGTGATTGAATTGCCTTAACACTTTCAACACGACTTTCCCAACGTGTGGTCGATAATGGCTTGAGAGTAACTCTTATAAGATTATCCATCAAAATCTTCCAACGTTTTGTAGAATTTGCGAACAAGGAATAAATTCGTTGTACTACTCCAAAGAAATCCTGAGCTTTGACGTTACAGTTTTCTATCTCATAAAGGGTTAAGTTAAGGCTATGACAAGCATATGGAGTGTAAAATACTCTTGGATTGATATCCAGAAGTCTACTCCGTACACCTTGCTTATGCCCTTTCATATTCAATCCATTATCATATCCCTATCCTCGAACATTATCAATATCAAGACCAAGACATGTTAGAGCCATCTGCAACTCCTCAAAAAGTCCAAGGCCACTTGTGTCATCCACATTCAAAAATTGTATGAAATACTCATCCACTTTAACTGGAC
This sequence comes from Asparagus officinalis, assembly GCF_001876935.1. Classification (NCBI taxonomy): domain Eukaryota; kingdom Viridiplantae; phylum Streptophyta; class Magnoliopsida; order Asparagales; family Asparagaceae; genus Asparagus; species Asparagus officinalis. The sequence goes on from NC_033802.1 coordinate 62,435,794, forward strand.
TAGCAGTGACATCCACACATCTTAAAATCAGAGTCATCTGTTCTTGGTGACTAATATCAATAGTACAATCAAGTATAACAGAAAAGTATTTAGCTTCTCTAACCCGAGATATGATTGCACCTCGGATTTCAGAAGATATCATGAGTATCAACTCATTTTGGATAACATTACTTAGATAATGATAACAGATCTGCTTATTCTGAATACGACGAAGATGTTCCTCCATCACTTTATCATGCTCTACCACCATCTGAACTAATCCCATAAAATTTCCATTGTTTTCTTTATCAATCCTCTGATTTTTGTCCAAAAAAGCCAAATTGTATTTAGGAAGATATTTCACAATTGAAATAAACATTCATAACAGTTTTCTCCAATGCTCCTTCTCTTTCATGATATGATCTTGGAAAGATTTGTCAATTGTCTGGCCCTTTTCCAATCTAATCTGCAACTCAATCCAAGTAGCCATGTTATGAATATGCACCTTACTAACTTCATGTTCATTAAGCCGCACACCCACATGTGACCAATTATTATGTCCTTCATTTGCTAGCTGAGTTATCATAGGCTTTTTCTTAAACAACTTACAACAAAAACAAAATGCTTTATCAATCTCCTTGCAGTATACAAGCCATATCCTATTTGATGTCTCTCTATTATATATGTATCGAGTGTATAATCCTGAAGTAAAGCGTTTATTCAATCCATCTTTAGGACATTTTTTATCGACAGGTCTCTTACGGGACCTTTTATAGCTAACAGATCTCTCCATTTATTATCCATACTATCCCAAACTCTAGGATCATAAAGGTTCGCTGGAACTTGCTCACTTGGTTCCTCAATTAAGTCATTAATAACTGCATCCAAATTCTCATTAAGCCCTTCTTCATCAGATTCGGTGTCACCATTCTCGTTGTGATTCATACCATCAACATCTGCATTGCCATCATTCTTATTAGGACTTGGATCATCACCGTGATTTTCATCAAGTCCCTCATCTTCAATCAATTTCTCACTATCATTGTCATCATCTTCATCAACTAAATCTTCAGTTAAAATAGTTGGACGTTCTCTGACAAAGAACATGTCAAGAGCACCTCGTTGTGATCGAGTCAATTGTTCCTCCTTTTTTTTGTTTCCTCTTCGAACTTCCAGATTTGTACTTTCTAGGTGGCATTATTTCTAATCTTGAACAAAAAAAATAAAAATAAAATAGGAAACAATCAACAAAACAACCAAATTTGAAAAATCAATTTATAAAGGTTAACCATAATCAAATTCAATCGACCCGACATTGATTTAATTTTATAATACTACGTTAAAAAATAATTTAATACTACCCCAATCAACTAAAAAGCTATTTAGCCAAAATGTTTAAGCATTTTTCTAATAAAATTGAATTAACCACAAATAACAAGAGAACGAGCTTACCACTAAGATCTGGAAGAACACTAGTGGCAACAAGGGCACGACGTACATAGGGTCTTGCTTCTGCAATCTTGATGGAAAACCTTCTACCTGTTTCAAAGAAAATAGTGACAAATTCATCTCTTTTAAAATTCTTCTTTCATTTTATTTTATTGAAAGGTTCTAAATTAGATAGAAATCAAGAACAATTTCAACTATAAAAATCAGTAAAATATATGAAATTAAATGGAGAAACAAAAAAGGGAGATAAATTGAAAGGGATATATACCATTATACCTATTACTTAATATCTTACAGCCTCATCTGCTCAACATCAGAAAGAGGAGGGGAAGTCGGTTGCCGGTTGAAGCTTTTCTACAATAAATTAAAGAATCTTTAATTCTTGATGAGGTGCTGAGCAGCTGAATCTTTTTTACAAGAGGAAAGTCGAATTTCGCCCTAATTTGATGAGATCTATGAGGGAAAAATCGAAGAAAAAGGAAAAAGAAAAAGCCCTAAATTTCGTTGTGGCTCGCCCTAGGTTCTCCGCTAGCAGGAGACGTGGTGGCATGGTCCCTCAATTATATGATGCAAGTTTACATTTTAACCCCCATACATTGTATTTTTTGCGCGATTTGGGGGCCCCCCAAGTGGGGGGTCCTGTTCTGCGGAACCGGAAGAACCGGTTCAGCGACACCTCTGCTAGATTCCACCCCCCCTCGGGCCCCTTTTTTGTTGAGATTTATGGTGAAGTACAGCTCCCCAATGTTTCATTAAAAAGAAAATAACGAAATGGATTTATTTCAAGTCTTAAAGAGATTTATGTAATTTCTTAATTATTTGTGCACAATTTGATTTATTCTTTTATGTTTTGATTTTTTATTGACAACATTTTTTTGAATGAGAATATTTATATATTAGTTTACAAAAAATTCTAAATTTCGAACTAACTGTGTTTATTTTTATCGTTTCGTCTAGTTTTCAAGTAAATAATATAGAAAGCGTAGCCCACTAGAATGGGAGAAAAAGAGCCTTGACGATACAGAAATAAAAAATCTTCTTTTGCACTAGAGGGTAGTAAGTCCAAAACATGAATACCACATAGGGTTTAATAACAATTAGCCAAAAATTAGAAAGTTTCTTTATACTTTATTCAATTTGCCGTATAATTGCTTCAACTATTTTAAACAATTAAAAAAAATTGAGCTGTCACTCATACTGTAAGAAAGGACTATATTGAAGAATTTCGTTTTCTGATTCTCATGTACAAAGCTATTCTCATTCTCATACACAAAGCTTCTATTGATAGAAATAAAAAAATAGAAATAAAAATTGAAAACTATATTCCATTGATAGAAATAAAAATAGAAAAGTAGTATTCTCCCTAATTATTTGCTTAAAAATTCTCATATTTATTTGTTCATACATTTGGACAATTTTGGAATATGTATTGCTCCGCCTCCCCCCCCCGCTCCGCCGCCAGCGCCTTCCCAAGCGTCGTCGCCTCCCTCCCCCGCTCGGCCTCCCTCCCCTCCCCCGCTGCACCACCCCGTACACCTCCCTCCTCCTCCTTCGGTCCCCCTCTGCCCCATCCTCCTGTAGGCGTCAAAAATTATCTATAGGTTCCCACAAACAGCTCAAAGCTGAGAGAACATGATGAACGTCACTATCTGAGTCACAGAAACTTAATTTACGTCGACGAGCGCATGAAGTAAAGTCGGCGAACCGTCGGAAGCAACAGAATTACAGAATAACGAAGATACGAGCTGATCGGGAGCTATGCGTCGCTTTAAAAGACGAAGCGCCCCTAGTGTCCCATCTCACCCCCATGTGATTCAACCATGAAAGCTTGTAGATATCCTCGTCGGCTTTCCTCCGCACTCTGGATCACGTAATTCCGAGTTCGGATGACGAAGATACGGCAAAAACAGACAGAACGCACGGAACAATACTCCAGGCCTCAATGAGACACCCATAGGTGTCTCGACCAAATCTTGGCCGAGACACCCATAGGTGTCTCGACCAAGGCTTGGCCGAGACACTCACGGGTGTCCGTAGCCCCGAAAATAGTTTTTTGGCAGATTTAAGCTGTTTTTTCGAACGTTAACCGCCTGGATTTGTTCCAACTGATAAAATATCATCCAAGAACGTGGTTAAGTGGTTACAACTAAAGATAAGAGTGAATCGATCGTTCTTATCCGAAAACAGAGGTCTAAAGCTTATAAATACAGCCCCAGGGCCTTCATTTTTTCAGATCTAGAATTCTCGAGCGTTGGCGAAGCCCTGCTGGATTGAAGACTAAAGGAGCATGCATTTCAGAAGGGAGGAGGAGATCGGATCAAGTTCGTCAGCATAAAAAAGAGAAGCTCGTCAGATCTACACTTCCCGGTTCTTTACCTTGAGATTGCCCCGTTGCGGTAATCTCGAGAAGAGTGATTATCTCGCTGTTACCGAGATAATTGCTTCGGTTTCTTGATTCCTTCGTAAATCAACGAAGCTCCGGATTTGATCTGATCATTTGGTAGTCCACGATAGCAACGTCCCCGTCACATGCCAAGATCCCATGCAAGCAACGGAGGATAAACGTCCGTTGCGTTTGTTTTGACTAGAGTTGTATTTTTTTGTTTTCATTGTGTAAGAGTATTATAAAAAGACTATCTTTTTTTGTTTTTATTGTAACGACTAAAGTTGTAATGAATAAATAAATGAAGACATCAACTTTCTCCCTAAACATCCTCGCTGGTTATCATGTTAACATGTTAACTTTTACGATTAACATGTTAACTCTTACGGTTAACATGTTAACTATTAATAGTTAACATGTTAACCGTAAGAGTTAACATGTTAACTGTAAGTGTTAACATGTTAACATGATAACCATGATCCGCTGGCATGAGAAAGAGGAAGGTAATATTGGGATTTAAGCCAGCTGGCATGTCTAATCATGAGCTTGCATGTCTAATCATCTACTGGCATGAGCTGGAATCATGATGGAAGGGCCTGGACAAATTTTTTTCAAAAACAAGGGGCTGCAGCACATTAAAAAAATTATGGAGGGCTGAGGCACATTGAAAGTTAGATTTTGGGGCCTAGAAGCAATTTTCTCTAATTTGTAACATAAATAAAGTTTGATGTTTCCTTTTGCAGGTCAATAAAATAGGCCAGTGAATTATTGCCCATCGTATAGGGTTTGGACTGACTAGCAAGTGTGGTCTGCTGGTTAGCAGGCTTCAGGCCTGCTTGTTTGCTGTCAATTTTACTTTTGCGAAATAAAACCCACTTTATCTAGAAGAAAGTGTTTTAAAAAGTGCTTCAATTCTAGATCTTTGTACTTGGAAATTCTTGTAAAATTAATATACAATTAAAGCAATGGTTTGTTTTCTTTTTTTACTTTTGACGATATGTTCTGATAAGTGCATTTCTGTTGATGGGTTTTTCTTTGTTTGTCTTTCTGTTGATGATAACTTCTTTTAGCCAGGATTTGCGGGACTAAATGCGGGACTAAATGCCAGGTAACCGGTCAAATAGGACGTTGAACGGGGAACTAATGATATGAATATCCTACTTTTGTTTATTTATTATTTGCATTCACGTCACAATGTCAATGAAATGATTTGGCAAATGATAAGAATGGACTTACCTATAAAAGCAAGCAAATGGTCTCTCCGGTCGGTAACGGTCATTGACATTATTGATCAACACATACTGATCTCACGTACGGTACGCTCAGGTGCTTTCCTCGTCCTGATAGCCACACCAAAGTGTACTTGATGGCAGGGGACACTGAGGTCCGCATCAGCCCATCTAGTCGGAGGAAAGGATAATTCATTATTTTTTCAATGACCAGTTGAGATGTACGTGTAATCCACGTGGTTGAATATTATGAGTTGAGATACATGTGCAATGCACATGATTGAATATCATGATTATTTAAATTTATAAAATAGAGTAAAAATAAAAAAAAGAAAATAAAGTTTTTTGTGGGATTGATCATCAACTCAATAATCTCTCTCTCAAACAAAATATTATCATTGTTTCCTTTAATCCAGACTGTGACCACGTGATCTACTATTTGTGAGTTATAAACATATTAATCTAGCACAACATCTCTATTTATTAGTATCTTGAAGTCTTCAAAAGATACCCGATCATTCAATTCGCAAATGAATTTTGCATATGAATTTACTTCAAATATGTCCATTAAACTTTTAGTTGTGATTTGATTCATACTCACGTTAACTTTTAGTTGATGTTTCACTCATATTTATGTTATCTAATATTCTTATTCAATTTTATAGCTCATTCTCTGTATCATAGAAGTAAAACTGAAAGTATAAAAAATTATTTTCTTGCGAAATTAGAATAGGAAGATTATGATATATTTTGCTATGTGTTCTAAATATAAATTTTTTTCTTTGATGCAAGGTCCCTATCAAATCTTACCCCAAATGATATGAATAAAAAAATGCTATTATAACTCACTTTCCTAGAGCAATTGTATTATGTTTAGGATACATAACTCATCTAAAATATCCATATATCCTAAGTGGAATTTTCTATTGTGAGAGCAACTGTAGGCATTAAAAATTGCCTATAGGTCTTCACGAACCGCTCAGCGTTAAGAAAAGATGATGAATGTCACTATCTGGTTCACAGAAGCTTGATTGATATCGGTGAACGCTTGAAGTGAATCGACAAACTACGTAAAATAACGGAATTTCAGAATGACGAAGACACGAACTGATCGGGAACCTCGTGTCGTTCACAAACGGCGAAATACCCTTCGTGTCTCATTTATTCCACAGATGATCTAATCATTGGAGCTTATAGAACTCCTCGTCAGCTTTCCAACGCACTTTGAATCGCTCAAATCCGAGTTCGGATGAAGAAGTTACGACGGAAACGAACAAACGTGCATAACGGAGCATCTCAGTCTAAGTTGAGACACCCCGGGGTGTCTCGGCACGAGCGAGACACCCAATGGTGTCTCGGCCTTGGTCGAGACACCCAAGGGTGTCTCGGCTTGAGCCGAGACACCCAAAGGTGTCTCGGACTTTGTGGAGCTCGAGTTCTTCAACGTAAGAGAGAGAAATTCTTCAGATCTGCATCACCCGCATCCTTTCCTTAGGATTATCCCGTTGCGATAATCCTAAGAAGAGCAATTATCTCGCCGTTGCCGAGATAAGCGCTTCTGCTTCTAGATTCCTTCACGGATCGACGAAGTTCCAGATCTGATCTGATTGTCAGGTAGTCCACGGACATCGACGTCCCCGTCACCGGCTAAAGACCCACGCAAGCAAGAAACGACGAACGGATCTTGTGTTATTTTCGAAAAGTTGTAATCTTTCATTTTTCTTTTGTTAAAATTTGAATTCTTTGTAAACGATTAATATTATAATGAATTCAGTAATGAAGGCAACTTTTACCGAAAATAAACTGGTGACCACAATAGGAGCCAACAGCCTCGCTGCCGAGGCTGTCGTGACGTAACCGTCTTCCTCCTCCCCCAGATCCGCCTCTCCAAGCAGGCGCAGGAAGGTCTCCTCTTCCAAAAACACTCTCGGGATTTCAGGCTTGAAGGTCAAGGATCCCCTCGCCGCCGCTGCACCCGTGCCCCGCGACATCCCTGCGGCATCCAAAAAGGTCGAAGCTGTAGATCCAGACTCCTCCTCCGCCGTGAAGATAACTGCTGAAGCCGCTCCGACTTTGTCGAAGAGGGCACGCCAAAGACGGCGTCAACGCCTTGCATGACAATTGGCCAAAGCTTCGGAGTCGATGGACGGGATCCGCTATAATGATGATCTGAAATCAAGGCAGCGCCAAGAACAGCAACGGCGAACCGCCAGCCTCTCCTCTAAGGCGGAGACGAACGAATGGGTTCGCGTCAAGAAGACTCGCTCCACTCTCAAAGAGCGAATCAAGAAACGCCGCGCATTGCTCGCGCATGCCCGAGTCCTTTTGCAGAAAGCGGAAGAGATGCAAAAAGAAGAGACGGTCAAGAAGCCGCCTAGACACAAGCAAGTGTGGGTACCAAAGACAAAACCAGCACCTAAGACAAAAGTGGACGGAGTTACTATCCAGCCTTCTTCAAATCCAGATCCCGTTTCCCCTGTCCCCGCACCTCCGATGGAGCTGGGTAAGAACGTGGGTCCCACAAGATCCAGAGTTCCTTTGAAAGGTCGCCTCGGTCCTTTACCGGAAGATCGAGGTAAAGCACCCGTGAAGGAGCGATTGGGACCATTGAAAGGTCCCCAAACAACAATCCAGACTGGGGGTCGTACCAATCCCCCTAAGAAAGATAATAAAGGGAAAGCCCCTGTTACCGACCGCATTGGATTGCGGGTTAAAGTTCAAGAGCCCGTTAGGTTTTCACGCTCACAAAAGCGTAAACCTGAACGAGTGACTTTTGGAGACGCCAATAAAGCGTCGTATCCCCAGAGGGAAACACATTTGTCTGATGATGATGATGTTATACCTGGGAAGTCGTTCCAATACTCTATGGGTTGCTCCAGTTATCAAACTGACAAGTTGTACTATAGGGTCGGGGGTACGAATAAGTCTCGAAAAAGAAACGTTCGAGACACGGATTCTCGTTGCCCAAGTGCCAACATAATCAAGGCAGTGCTATCAGAATGCTGCTGTTCTAAGGCCCTACGAAGAGTTTCTGTGTTTGAGAGAATCTCCACCAGAATATCCGAGGCCAAACCAAGATACTTCCGTAGAAGGAAACCTATTCTTCAGGAGGATGAATTTCCAGAAGTGTCCGTCAATATGACCGGGAGAGGGAAGTCAACGCGACACTTTAGTCCGGATCAGTTTACCGAGATATCCCAACGTATTACTCGATTGCGATCAGGGACCAATAGACGAAGGGATTACCAGAGAATGCAGAAGGGACTCCCTTCAGATGATGAAACTTCGGATGTTTGCTCAGATGCTTACTCAGATGCATGCTCAGCGATGGCTTCCGATGACACCACATCAAGTGTAGGACAGCCCTACGAATCACTTATGATTAGCGCCGAACAGATGGCTAAAATACTTGAGGATTCCCTGACTAAGTAGAAGGAAAGTTTCAAGTTCGAAATGGAAATGACCATGCAGCAGATGAGAGAAATGCATGACCAACAGATTGTGGTGCTGACAACTCATCAAAGAGTATCCAGCCGTCGCAATAATCCTAACCAAGGTGATGATGAACGGGAAGTAGAGGATAATGCCAACATGAACACCCCTCCCGTTAATAACAATAATGGGGGTGGCCCATCAGATGATAACAATACGAAGGAGGACCACATTACTTCTCCCCGAAACCACTCGAAGACAGATACGAGTGAAGATAAGAAAATGAGGGAATTGGAGAACAAAATCAACGCATTGATGAGTGCTCAAGAAGTGAAGAGGTTTGGAATACCATGTCCATACCCAAGGGAGTGGGAATCAATTCCATACCCGGCGAAATTCAATTTGATCAATTTCACGTCGTTTGATGGAAAGGGTTCCCCTACCCAGCACTTAATATATTTTAAGTCTCACTTAGGAATAATCTCCGGGAATGAACCTTTAATAGTGCGGTCATTCGTTGGCACTCTTCGAGGAGCGGCCTTCGATTGGTATCGTCGTCTCAAGCCAGAGAGTATCAGTAGTTGGGATGACATGGAGGACATGTTTCTAACGAACTTCTTCGACGACGATACAGAAATTTCCATTGGTATACTATTTGACGAGAAGCAGAAAAATGGTGAGACGGTTGAAAACTTCGTCAAGAGATTCCGGAACAAAGTAATGAACTGCAGGGATCCGGTCAGTGAATACTTCATCCTCGAGACTTGTCACAATAATCTTTCGTTGGACATCCTCGAAGCTATGGGAATGACACTACCAAAGACTTGGAAAGATTTAAAAGTGCGAGGAGAACGAGCCGAAAGATTCCTTAAAAGGAAGAAGACTGAAAGGGGTCAAGCGGCAAATAATGCTCCACAACAGAATTTTGTTCCTAAAGGTAAAGGAAAGGCACAAGCGAATGCGGTGGACGCGAACCAAACGTTCGAAGTACAAGCACAATCGCAACAACAACAGAAGGCGCCTCAACAATCAAGGTGGCAACAGCAGCCTCAGAAACAGAAAACTGCGGAACCAAAATTCCCGAAGGTTTACTCGTTCAAAGAGGATGAAGTTCCTGGCATTTTCAAATACCTTATAGAGAACAACAAGATCAAATTGCCTCCGGTCCTGGATCAGGAAGATGCTAAAAGAATTAGCCATCCAAAATACTGCGTATTTCATAGAGCGGTGCACCATCCTACCAAGGCATGCTACGCCCTTAAAGATAAGATCCAAGCTCTAATCGATGTCGGGGTCATCACTATGAAGCAACCTAAGGAAAAGAAAGTGGGTGCGAATGCAGTATCGATTAGCTTCGGTTCTGTTCCCTTGAACTGGTTCCAGCATGAACCGGTAATAAATGCAGCAGTGAAAACCGTGAACGATGATCCTCACAAACAGCGCCAGAAAGGACTTGTGCCATACACAGCCCCGAATGGTGAGATTCTTTGGGTTCATCCAGATTTGATTGGAGATGAACAATGGACTGGAGTCTCTTCCAAGAAAAGGTCAAAAGGAAAAGGTAAGTCTTGTTATGGAGCTTCTGCTATTCCAGGAGAAGATGACGATAGAATTCCAGCCTTTCCGCTTTCCGAAGATGAACAGCAGGCCTTTGTAACCCGGAGCGGGAACGAATATCACTTCAAGTACCCGGATGCTTCAGAGCAGTTAGCCGAACAGGGGGTGACTAAAGCTGTTCCCTCTAGGACATTGGCAGAAATGGGGGTGATCGTGACTCCCTCTGCACCCGTAGTTGCGGAGAAAGCCTAACAAAAGAAAAAAAAGGGAAAG
>NC_033802.1:62446105-62478024 GCF_001876935.1 Asparagus officinalis
AAGAGCCTCTACACCAGGAAGTCCAAAACCCGAAGCAGTCTCGATTCAATCTACCGATTGGAAGAGATAAACCGGGGAGCTCGAGTACTCCGCATCGCTTCGATATCATGGCGCAACTAGCTAATATACCGGCTAGAATAACGTTGTATGAATTGTTGTGTCTCTCAAAAGGCACAAGGGAAGCATTACAAGAAGCTTTGAGCAATTCTAAAGTTTTTCTGACTAGAATCAAGCCATCTCCTGAAGAACCAGAGCCGTCGGTTCAACACTGCAATCTCGCGGCGCACCATTTTCCCTGCATTTCTTTTACCAAAGAAGACATGCAGATGAAGAACTCGAAGCATGACCGACCCTTGTACTTAATTGGGCACATTGGCTCCAGCGTGGTCAACCGGATCCAAGTCGATCCGGGTTCCGCTGTCAGCATCATGCCACTCCGATTGATGTATAATCTCGGAATACCGGCTAGTAAGCTAGCTTCCACGGGCACTACGATCTACGGATTCAACACCAGTGGGTCCAGACCATTGGGAAAGATTAGAGTAAAATGCCAGATCGGGGATTTAAAGTCAGAAGTCACATGTTACGTGATTGACACGGAAACATCCTATAACTTACTATTGGGTCGACCCTGGATCCACGGTAATCTTATAGTCCCGTCAACTCTTCATCAGTGCCTCAAGTATGTGAACACTAATAATGAAGTCAAGACGGTGGTCGTGGATAAGCAACCGTTTAAGGGGTTGGAGAACTATTTCACCGATTCCCTTCTATACGGTGCCGAATCCGATACTGAACCATCGGCCCAAGGAACGAACAGCGGAGATGAAGCTGATACCAAAGCTGGGTTTGATTATGATGGTAGTTTTGTACTTAATAACATTGTACCCATTGTAATCAATCTTGACGATGAAGAATCATCGGAAAGTAGTTGTAACTGGCAACTTACCGAAGAACTATCAATAAACGATGATTTAGAGTACTCGATGTGTCTTGATAATATCACTAAGGAGCTATATGATAACCCTGACTTGTATATGTCACTTCAATCATTTTGTATGACGAAAAAGCAGGTACAGGATACATGCGGAACGACACTTGTCATCCCCGCGAAGACAGGGGGTGAAAAGGAAGTCGTCTACGGTAAAGGAAGAGAATCTCCGATACCAGACCATTTCTTGGAAGAGAAAAATGATGATGATAAACCCGCCCCTCATCTATTTAGGTATAACACAAAAGCGCGCGATCTAATAGAGAAATATGGATATGATTTCATGCTCGGAGAAGGTCTTTGCTTTGGTCGAGGTCCGCGAGTTCCGCCTCGAATGGCCTATGTACCAAAAGGAAAACCCGATGATTATTATCGCCATAGAAGAGGTTTAGGTTATGTCTCCTCATCCGATGATGAATGTTGCTGACAGGTCATCGATCAAATTGCTAACAAAGGTAAAAACGGGGACTCTTCTGATTCTTCAGCTTGGGATTCCGACACTAGTTTTGGGGAAATATTCAAAAAGCTAATGTCGAACATGGCCACGGTCGACCCTGTGACAATAGAGGAAGACGATCAGATATAAACTTGGGAAGATCCTTGGGTTCATCACCTAAACATGCAGTACGGCGATATGTTTGAACAAAGAGAACCTCCTACCGAGGATCAAGTGGTCCAAGTGAATATGGGAAGCGAGGAAAATCCGAAGCCGATATTCATTAGCGACAGCCTCCCGCCCGATGAGAAAGAGGAGTTAATCTCTCTTATCAGGGAGTACATCGATGTGTTCGCCTGGAATTATGAAGATATGCCAGGGCTCGACCCAAATGTAGCAGTGCATCGCCTTAATATTAAGCCGGATGTCAAACCTATCAAACAACAACAAAGACAGTTTCGTCCACAGATGATGGAGGCAATCGAGTCCAAAGTTAAAAAGCTAATTGACTCGGGCTTTGTTAGGGAAGAGCAACATCCCGAATGGCTTGCCAATATTGTCCCGGTTCTTAAGAAGAATGGAAAAATCAGGGTTTGTATCGACTTTAGAGAACTCAACGCTGCCTGCCCAAAAGATGATTTCCCCCTTCCCATCACAGATGTCATCATCGACAATACGTGCAGGTTCGAGAGGATGTCTTTCATGGATGGGTTTTCTGGTTTTAATCAGATAAAGATGCATCCGGATGATGAAAAGCATACCGCGTTTAGAACACCCCTCGGCGTTTTCTGCTACACGGTCATGCCATTCGGCTTAAAGAATGCAGGTGCCACATATCAGAGAGCCATGTCGAAGATTTTTCAAGAGCATCTCCGGAAAACTGTCGAATGTTATGTGGACGATCTAGTCGTAAAAAGTCGTGATAAGAATGATCACATCAAAGACTTAAAGACGATATTCGATCTGATGCGAACCCATCAATTGAAAATGAATCCTACCAAGTCTTTCCTCGGGATGTCCAGTGGTAAATTTCCTTGGATTCGTCGTCACCACAAAAGGTATTCACATCGACCCTGATAAAGTAAAGGCAATTAATGAGTTACAACCTCCGAGAAACCTTAAAGAGCTCAGAGGATTGCAAGGGCGGTTAGCTTATATCCGTCGGTTCATCTCGAACCTCTCAGGAAAATGTCAACCATTCTCCAAACTCACAAAGAAGGGCGTATCGTTCGTATGGGACGACGCTTGTCAAAAGGCATTCGAGAGTATTAAAGAATATCTCTCAAAACCTCCTGTACTCGTTGCACCAAAATCAGGCATACCGTTCTTGATTTATGTCAAGGCGACGAGCCACTCATTAAGTACATTACTTGCACAAGATGACGATAACGGTCATGAGCAGGCAGTGTATTATCTAAGTCGGACCTTGGTAGGTGCCGAATCCCGGTATCCCATGATTGAAAGGGAATGCCTCGCCTTGGTGTTCGCAATTCAGAAGATGCAGCATTACCTAGTTGGATAGACTATTTATGTTATCTTCAAAGTTAACCCAGTCCGAGTGTTCATGACACAGCCGGCTTTCATGAATTGGCGATTGGCAAAATAGGCCTTGCTCCTGTCCCAATATGACCTGCACTTTAAACAACAGAAGTCGGTAAAAGGACAGGCCATTTGTGACCTCCTGGCAGCTAACCCAACTACAGATACTACCGAGATATATGACGATCTTCCAGATAAAACCTACAAAGTTAATGCAACTTCGCACCAACAAGTGTGGCGTTTGTACTTCGATGGCGCTTCTTGAGCAGCTAATGTAGCAAGTGCTCTTGGATGTTCTAAGATTTCTTCTGGAGTTGGGGTCATCTTAGTTTCCCCAGGAAAACATGTAATGCCTCGAGCCTACTCGTTGACCGAGCCATGCTCAAATAACGTTGCCGAGTATAACGCGCTACTCATAGGACTCAATTTCGCTAAAGAACTGGGGGTCGAGTATCTCGAAGCTTTCGGTGATTCTCAACTAATAGTTAAGCAGGTTCAAGGGGAGTATGAGGTCCGAAGTCAGGATTTAATACCATATCATAAGATGGCTATAAAGATGGCAGAATCGTTCGAAGGATTTTTCATCGAACACATTCCGCGATTACATAACGCTTACGCAGATGCATTAGCAGCATTAGCCGTGTCTCTGGCGCAGCCTCCTGAAACAGAACAGTTTATTACGGTAAGAACTCACCAACTCTTAGTGCCAATCTACGATGAAGATGACAAGGAAGAGGATGTTCAGGAGGCATATTCAACCCAAGTCGAGTTTGAACCCTGAGATTGGCGTTTCCCTATCATCGATTACGTCTTACATGGAATCTTACCAGAAGATGTGAAAGAGAGGGATTCAATCCGACGAAGAGCAGCGAGATTTTACTATAACATGGAGAGTCGAACGTTGCACCGCAGGGGGTACGATGGTTTACTATTACGTTGCTTATCGACTAAAGAAGCTGAGGAAGTCCTCAAGGAAGCACACGAAGGGGTTTGTGGCGCACACCAACCCGACCCCAAACTTTATGACCGCATCAGAAGAATGAGATACACATTGCCGGTTTAGTCTTTCACCGATTGAAAAAGACGCCAGAGCCTAATCTGGGGAATTTTATCCCGAAGCCTAAGAAGGGATAAGTCGTCGTCTAATACGCGATGCTGGGTACCTTTTCCCTATAAGAAACAGTTAAGCCTATGTATTCAAAGTCATAGCATTAAGTCTAAGAGAAGTAATTCTCTTAGCACAACGTTACATGCGGAGCGGACTAAAACAATCTGCATGCTATTCCGATTCAAACGGTAATCGGTAAAGGCATATCAAACCCGTTGATGGCTGAGGGTTTGCCAAAAATCCTGTAAGTTTTATGACCGCTGGGTTCATAATCAATAAAAAAATATCATAATGGAATCAAATACCGAGTCTCTACTAATAGATCAAGTCAAAGCATACAATAAAAAGCTCATTATCCCGAAGGCAGTCGGCGGTTAAGAACATGAGATTCTAACTTAGAAAGCCTATCTGCATAACTCTGCTCAAGTTCTGCCTGTAGGTCAGCTCGGACAGATTCTTCAGAACTGCTCAAGATCTTCACGGCTTCATTCTTCAGCTTCATCAATCTCTCCTGTGTAGATCCTAGCCTCTCGAGTGCCTGTCCACAAGAACTCTCTAATCCAGCCAGCTCTTCTGCAATGATAGCACCGGACTCCTCGGCGTGCTTCAAGGCCTTCTTCAACCTATCCACTTCCTCGCGGTTGGAATCCAAAGAGCTGAGTAACTCGGCTCTATCTGTATCCTTCCTCGCAAGAGTAGCCATCAGCTGCGCAACAGAATTCTCATATGACTGAAGCTCGCTGTCGATGGAAGATCTCAGGTCGCGCCACTGTGCCAGCCTATGCTCCAACTGAGAGGACACGAAGGAAGAAGCTCCATTAGCCTTCAACTCCTCCAACTCTCGGATCTCAGATTCCAGAACAATAAAATCGGCGGTGAAGGAATCGGCCAACTCTGGATACCCTTCTTCTCTGATCATCGTCATGTAGCGAGAAAGGGAACGCCTGAACTGATCGAAACAATATCCTCGATGAAGAAGTTTCTCGATCATGCCGTTAAAAAAGACGATGAAAAGGCCGAGATCCGTGCGAAAAATGTTTTTGTTGGGATCGGTATCGGCCAAAAGGGCAAGGACACGCTCATATAGAGATGATCGAGATCCTACAAGCAATAATATGGAAAAGTAAGATATTCTCGAACATGATAAGAAAATTTAAAGCAAATTGCAAGCATACCAATACCAGCAGAGGTCCCCACGGACTGAAGTCCTACGGCTGATTCTGTCAATCTAGTCTCAACAGGCTCCGAGATAACAACAGAGGTGGTCGTTGAGGGTATATCAACCTCTCTAGGTAAATCTGTAATGCCTCTCGGTGCTGGAGGAGAGACACCACCGTTAGCCAAGCTTATAGAGCTGGAGACCGTAATCGTATCAGTCATGATGGCTGGTCCTATGATCACACTCCTCTATTAGTCAAATAAAAAATTCAGGCAAATGAAAAGGATCACAGTGACGAAGATTATATACATACCTGCAGAGCCGTTACCCTCAGGTAAACTAGAGATACCAGGAATCACAACTGAATCAGTCCCGGTGACTGGTCCTGTGATTACAATTCTGGGTTAGTCAAAATAAAAATTTTAACAAAATAAAGAGAATTATATATATACCTGCAGACGAATCACTCTCAAAGGGTGGTCCTGCAGTCCCTCTGGTGGCCTGCTCCGCCAACATGTCGACCAATAGTCCAATGTCAGATCCCGAGAAACTCGCTGTTGAGACATACGCATGTTCTTCAAAACCCATGTCATGGAAGGCTTCGTCCTCGACTGGTCCTGCACGAGAATTTAAGGATTGGATATATACAAAAGACAGGAAAAGAGGGAAGAGCTTAGATTTACCTGCAGTAGGGATGAAAGATTCTTTTGCCCCGATATCCGTGCCTGGACTCTTCAATTTATCTAAAAGAAAAGAATTAAAGGAGGAGTAAATCCTGAATTCCCTAGTTCTTCCAAATGCTACTCGAGTAACGCATCATCGGATTTAAATATACCTAAGTGTAGAATCGTTGGTTCAACGTTATTGACCGGTTCAGTATCCCCATTTGTTTCAACATTCATAGGCTCGTCATGAATGGCATCACACATCTGCTGCACGAAGCTATCCAAACGATCAGAATCAGGGAATACAGAATCCTGTGGAAGTTCACCTTCTTCATGGTTTCCTGGAACATGAAACATGATTAAGCTTAGCGAATCCAACAAGAGAATCATTTTAAAGCAATAAAGACTATAGGGTGTTACCTTCCTCTCCGCCGGCGATGCCTCCTAACTCTGCTCCATGGGCATGCCGACCAATATGTGGCTTATGAACAGTCTTCTTCCGTTTTGGAACACGAACCCTCATAGAACCAGTAGGCCATTCATGCATGAATTTAGTACGCATCTCAACCTGTGTGGGAGCTTTATCGCTAGATCGAGACCTCGCATGGCGAGAAGCGAGCGATTCATGTTCATCAGCCATTCTACCTGGAGTAATAAGAGTCATCTTGTTAGGATAAGTGAATAAGACTTTTCGCTCTGGTTTTTGAAAAGCCAATTGCGATCGAGAAGGGATATAACGTTGATGCCAACGGAAGAGGGCTAGATCCATTAATCCTGAAAAGAAAGAATCGGACAAACCTATAGCAGGTTCTTCCCCATCAGTATCTATGTCCACATATTCCTCCTCAGAAGTCTCGTCCTCATCGCCAGTAGAAAGAAGCTCTTCATCATCCTCCATCCTATCTCTGCTCGAAAGGGAAGGTTTGGCAGGCTTTTTCCCCTGCTTCCTCAAAAGCTCAGCCCTACGAGTAGCCTGGATAGTGACTTGAACCAAATGCTCAGCCTCCAGCTCTGAAAGACTCCTCACGCCTAGGAACTCATTGGCGGAAAGGAACCACTTGCAACTGAGAAAAGTAAGAAACGGCTTGCGATTAGATGAAGGAAGAGCGAAGTAGGCTCCAGTACAGCGCACCATAGTCCAAAGCCATGCCCGAACGCCGTCAACAAGCCCTCCATTGGTCTTCAAACCACGGCTCGGATTCCCAACGTATAGTTGGTCATAACCAAACTGACGATCGAAACGGTACGGAAGGTAAGGCTCAATGTGACAATGATTCTTCACCCGAAGAACAAGATACCCAATGCGGATGTTCACCAACCAACGGAAACAACCAACGTCAAGAGAAGTCCGACTAGTTCTGGGTTTCTCCTCATCAATCAAAACATCACCATAACGACCTGAGAAGCGAGGAAAACACTTGAAGAACTCCCAGCTCTTACGAACTTGAAGCTCTCGCTGTACATCGGTGAACGCCTTCCCGAGCCATTTACTCCTTTCCAACAGTTGCACGAAAGGAACGGGACATCAACAGTGCTAGGCGCCGACATCAAATCGGGATGATGAAGAGCGAACCACGCCATCAGGTATGTATACGGAAGTTCGACCTTTACAGAAACAAGCTCGACCGACGGTTCAGGACCCTCCTGCGTAAAACCATTGACCAAATATCTAAGTCCGCAATGAATACTGGCAACCATCGCCGGAAGCAGAGAAAGTTCCCTCCCGTAAGCTAATTGAACGGCAGAGAAGAGCACCTCGAGAGGTAAAGCGTCAGAAAACTGATATGGAACGACGCACTTCTTCAGCCAAATAGCCAGATAGCCTGCTAACAGAGTCTTGGGCTGAATACATGCGTGTCAGATACACGCGAATTATATGCACCAACCTCCAGAGCATTTGCATCCTTTGGTCTAAGAACAAGTCTTGGCCTTTTCCATCAACTCATTAATGGCAGAAGGCGTCAAAATGTCTAACTCACGAATAGCCTCGCTGGGTCCACCCTCCAAATGCTGGAATAAATAAACAGCAAACTGCTTGAAGCTGATCTGTCTCTTCCTCTTCACTTGAGTGGCAACCTTGATTAGAGAGGTATGATAATGGCATATGAGATCCCAAAGAGTATCGTACACATCGGGAGTGTCCTTCTTCAGCCACTCCAATTGCAGATTCGAGGGAAAGTACTCCTGATACGGAACATCCCCCATCAGAAGGCCAGAAACTTGGTACATCTCATGTAAAGCCAACCCTAACTCTCCACCACAAGTCAGGAAGGTGTTACTATCAGGGACATATATTTCCAATAATGCTAGAAAATGGCGACAACTGACTGGGAATCCATACATGGTAGCTCGAATGGGCACATACAACCCGCTGCTTCTCAGATCACCCTCCCAACATCCCAAGACGTAACTAGTCATATGGGTCCACCATCCCTTAGGTTGTGAGTAAACCCAACCAAAACATCTGAAATCCGGTGGAGGTAACTTCCTCCCGAGCTTAGCCAAGCGGTTCCTCACAGTAGAAGCAGCTGCTGATACCTCGTCTGGGGGTGCGATATCAAGACCCAGAATCCCTGGTCGAAGACCGCGAATATAATTATACCAATCAGAACCAGGAGTCTTATGGTAGGAGATATATCCACAATGAACCCGGTCAGCATCATCTGTAAGATTCCAGGACATCTGTCGCTCTACGGCCTGCCCCTCCAAATGAGTGAAAGAATGCTGACGAGGAATGGAAGGAATATAAAGGAGAGCTCCTTCATCATTATTCAGCCAATGCTCATCAGTAAGAATCAACCTAGCCGGATCCTCAATGTGATCTCCGAACAGAAAACTAGGCTTCTTTAAAGCCTGAGTAGAAATAGAGTCCGCGGTAAAAGGGGCATCCGTGATCAGCTGGCGTAAGGAATGACGTCCCCCATCTCGTATCAAACGGCAGGATTCATCGGAACGATCTCTATCAAACTGAGGAAGCAGACCAATAGCCTGCCTGATGGCAACAGAAGAGAAAACCTCCCCACTACAACCAGTAGTAGCATGAGATGGAAGACTGTCCGCATGGAATTCAACTGCAACAAAACAAGGATAGAGTCAGAAAATTATCCATGAATTATACAAGGGTTAAATCATCTCACAAAGGAGCGAGATAAGATCATCCGTGGGGCGATTGGCGAGAAGATTTTGAGTGTCTTACACTGGAAGGGCGACATGCATCATCACGTGAGTGACGTGGTTACATATCCCGACCTACACAGTATAAGACAACACAAAATCGCCCCAATACGCCAAAAGACTTGAATCGACCAAGCAAAATAAGTCTGAAACCTCGATCCCCGCAAAGGAGGATGTTGGTTCTTCCCGAATGATCTGCGAAGGGGCCAAACGAGGGTATACTGGAACCACGAATTTCCTGAAACCTCGATCCTCACGAAGGAGGATGTCGGTTCTTCCCGAATGACCTGTGAAGGGGCCAAACGAGGGTATACTGGAACCACGAATTTCCTAAAACCTCGATCCCGTGAAGGAGGATGTCGGTTCTTCCCGAATGACCCGCGAAGGGATCAATCAGGGATACAGAAAGTATAAATGCTCACCCCCGAAAGAGGATGCCGCTGAAGAGGATGCCGCGGGGGCCTCTCTCTCGCTATGCTACGAAAGGGAGCGACTCCTATGAAGTCGATGTCGACGCGGAGACATGGAGAATCTACAATGAAGATCAACGGGTCAGGTACAATCATAAATCTGAACACCCGAAAGTTAAAAGGGAAATTAAGAACTTTAACTAAAACCCTATAAAATAAATAGGATTTTATAGTTGAAGTCTAATTAAACCTATGAGTTTTATGCGTGCAAACAAAGAGCTCACATTGCAGTATAAACCCTCTTGATGAAATTTTGGTGAAATACCCAAAATACCCCTCGTGTTCAAGGCTAAATTCTAGTCAAGGACACGCTCGAATTGGATCATGATCATCATATTTGTTCATCTAACACCCCCAATATCCCACAATTTTGGCTAACTTTACAAATAAACCCTTTTGTAAAATTTAGCCAATTTTGCAAATAGACCCCTCCACAAATTTCAGTCTAGTTTCCACATACCCTTATCAAAACTTTGGTCATGGATTCGTGGTCTAAACTTTTGAAATTTTAGCCCAAAAATTTCAGCCTTTTTGCAGATACACCCTTCTACAAATTTTGGGTTACTTTTTGCAAATAAACCCCTCAAACAATGTTGATTCTTTTGCATGAAAACACCCCTCAAAGTTTGGTCAAATAGGTGTGGAGTTTCAGCCCCAAATTTTAGTCTACCTTTGCACAAAAATCCTAAATTTCAGTCCATTTTTGCATAAAACCCCCTCAAATTTCGGCCATAGTATTGATTTTGCATAAAACCCCCCAAATCTTTGCACATACACACAACCCATCATCAAGATCCTATCTTTTTCACAAAACCTAACTCATGAGAACGAAATGCTATGATCTTGACATATAAATTCATGGCATACCCTCATTACAAGCATAAAGTTTTAATTTTTATCAAAAAATGAGAGAGTTTTTGGGGGGAGGCTTACCCAAATCAAGAAGCTTGAAAACCCAACTCCAAAATCAAACCTTGAGCTTGAAGATGTTATGAAACCCTAGCTTTGAGAAGAGAGGATTTTTGGCCAACAAAGGAGGAGAAAAATCCGGATTTTGGTGGAGGTTTGAGGGTTTTTAAGACAAGAGTTCTAACGGGTTTAGAATCCTTGAAGAAAAAGAAATGGAGTTTTTTGGATGAGAGGAGGAAGAAGGTGTTTGAGAGGGAATAGAATTCTTTTGAAAATTTGGGAAAGAGGGGGAAAACAAAAGAGGAAACAAAACCAAAACAAAAGGGGAAACAAAACAAAAAAAGAGAGGAGGGGGAGGTGTCTCGGTTTTTGAACCGAGACACCCTAGAGTGTCTCGGCTTTGGCCGAGACACCCAAGGGTGTCTCGGCCAAGGTTGAGACACCCACGGGTGTCTCGGGCACCGGTTGGTCCCCGCATGCCTACAAACCCCGATTTTCTTGCCCGTTTTACCCGTTTTCGTCGGTTATTGGATGTTTTGATAAAAATTGACACCAATCAACGTGCGATGTTCAAAACCCTAAGGTCAATGCCGGTCAATGCGTAACCCTAGGTCAACGCCAGTCAACGCGTTACGATCAAAAAGTCAACGTTCGACGTTCAAAACCCTAGGGTCAACGCCGGTCAACGCGTAACCCTAGGTCAATGCCAGTCAACACGTTACGATCAAAAATTCAACGTTCGACGTTCAAAACCATAAGGTCAATGCCGGTCAACGCATTGCGATAAAAAAGTCAACGATCGACGTTCAAAACCCTAAGGTCAACGTCGGTCAACGCGTAACCCTAGGTCAATGCCAGTCAACGCGTTGCGATCAAAAAGTCAATGTACGACGTTCAAAACCCTAGGGTCAACGCCGGTCAACGCGTAAACCTAGGTCAATGCCAGTCAACGCGTTGCGATCAAAAAGTCAACATACGACGTTCAAAACCCTAAGGTCAACGCCGGTCAACGCGTAACCCTAGGTCAACGACAATCAACGCGTTGCGATCAAAAAGTCAACGTTCGACGTTCAAAACCCTAAGGTCAACGTCGGTCAACGCGTAACCCTAGGTCAATGCCAGTCAACGCGTTGCGATCAAAAAGTCAATGTACGACGTTCAAAACCCTAGGGTCAACGCCGATCAACGCATAACCCTAGGTCAATGCCAGTCAACGCGTTGCGATCAAAAAGTCAACATACGACGTTCAAAACCCTAAGGTCAACGCGTAACCCTAGGTCAACGCCAGTCAACGTGTTACGATCAAAAAATCAACGTTCGACGTTCAAAACCCTAAGGTCAACGCCGGTCAACGAGTAACCCTAGGTCAACGCCAGTCAACGCGTTGCGATCAAAAAGTCAATGTACGACGTTCA
Source organism: Asparagus officinalis (assembly GCF_001876935.1). Taxonomy (NCBI): domain Eukaryota; kingdom Viridiplantae; phylum Streptophyta; class Magnoliopsida; order Asparagales; family Asparagaceae; genus Asparagus; species Asparagus officinalis. The sequence goes on from NC_033802.1 coordinate 62,457,972, forward strand.
AAACCCTAGGGTCAACGCCGATCAACGCGTAACCCTAGGTCAATGCCAGTCAACGCGTTGCGATTAAAAAGTCAACATACGACGTTCAAAACCCTAAGGTCAACACCGGTCAACGCGTAACCCTAGGTCAACGCCAATCAACGCGTTGCGATAAAAAAGTCAACGCGAGTCAATATATTACGACGGAGATAGTCAGTTCAAAGTCAACTCAATGACGCGAGCCAAACTCAACTCACCGGTAGTAGACTCGAGACTCCGACGATGGCCAGGCGATAAACGCAGCGCCGGAAGGACTTCGGCTATTCGTCAAAGCATCGAATAGACTAAAAATCGAAGGAGCTAAGAGTTGAAGCTAACTACAGGTCCTTTACACCGATCGAAGGCTGGACCAATCATATCCAAAGTATTCCAGCCTCTTTTATAAAAGAAACGAGTCTGGAACAATTTGGAGGGGGTATCTGTAGGCATTGAAAATTGCCTATAGGTCTCCACGAACCGCTCAGCGTTAAGAAAAGACGATGAACATTACTATCTGGTTCACAAAAGCTTGATTGATGTCGGTGAATGCTTGAAGTGAATCAACGAACTACGTAAAATAACGGAATTTCAGAATGACGAAGACACGAACTGATCGGGAACCTCGTGTCGTTCACAAACAGCGAAATACCCTTCGTGTCTTATTTATTCCACAGATGATCTAATCATTGAAACTTATAGAACTCCTCGTCGGTTTTCTAACGCACTTTGAATCGCTCATATCCGAGTTCGAATGAAGAAGTTACGGCGAAAACGAACAAACGTGCATAACGGAGCGTCTCAGTCTGAGCTGAGACACCCCGGCGTGTCTCGGCACGAGCGAGACACCCAAGGGTGTCTCGGCCCAAGTTGAGATACCCAAGGGTGTCTCCAGCTCGAATTCCCCCCGTGCCTATAAATATAAGACTCAGAGCCTCATTTTTTCAGATCTGGAATTTTGGAGAATTAGCGAAGCCCTGCCGGACCGAAGATTGATCGAGTTCTTCAACGTAAGAGAGAGAAATTCTTCAGATCAGCATCACCCGCATCCTTTCCTTAGGATTATCCCGTTGTGATAATCCTAAGAAGAGCAATTATCTCGCCGTTGCCGAGATAAGGGCTTCTGCTTCTAGATTCCTTCGCGGATCGACGGAGTTCCGGATCTGATCTGATTGTCAGGTAGTCCACAGACATCGACGTCCCCGTCACCGGCTAAAGACCCACGCAAACAAGAAACGACGAACGGATCTTGTGTTATTTTCAAAAAGTTGTAATCTTTCATTTTTCATTCCTTTTATTGAATATTTTTAATTCTTTGTAAGCAATCCATATTATAATGAATTCAACAATGAAGGCAACTTTCTCCAAAAACAGCAACATGTTAGAGACTCGTATTCAAACTTTTTGGTTCTATAAAAGACACAAGAATTTGGAGTGCATAGCTTATATATCATAAAGAACATATCGATTCATGAATTTTTTTTCTAATAATGATATTTTTACAATGATATTACTATTCAATATTTTAAATCAAGTTTATTATATAAGATTATATAACTCTTTTTAATAAATTATAAAGTATATATATGGAAACCTGATGCTTATAGCCAGTAGTTGAGCTCCACAAAATAGGTTAACTTTACATTATAGTTTGCTATTTGTAGTACTATTGGCAATTCCATTACCTTTCCTCTTTAGTTTTTTATTCACACTTTTTTGATGTAAATTCTTTTTTGCTAATCATTCAATTGGATATATTTAGTTTTTATAATATCAGATGTTAGAATATTCTCTTCTATTTAAAAAGTGTTGTCATGATTTTCTTAAAAAATATATACAAATAGTAGCAATAGTATATACTTCAGTGCAACTCAAATATTAGCTTGAAGCCATTTAGAGTGAGGTTTTTTTGATGCTAGAATGGTGATATAGTGATTACACTGTCTAAAAGTCGACAAAGAAAAAATTTCTACAAAGAAAAAGTAATTTCATATGTTAAATTAAAAACTAATTTATAAAATATACATGGACAGTACAGATAGCTATAGAAAGTAAGGCATATATATATCTTTCTAAAATTTTCATAGTGAGTAACCAACTACAATCATCCTAATTTAAGCATAAATAATTATTATTTTAGTTACTAATTTGATACGCGTAACTATAAAATAAATCTCCAGCAAATAATAGGAATTGAGATTGTTTTATACTGTAGGTAAATAAATAAATATTATTAGAGTTCCTCTTTATATTAAATTTAAATTATTAAGTACCAAATATTAGCTCATGTGAGAAAGTAATCTTTGGTCTATATACGTATATAGTCAATCAATCAAACATATTAAAATTATGATGACCACAGTCAAAATTATATGGCAGGTTCACATTAAATACAATTTGTAAAATATAGTATATTAAAGTTAAAATCTTTTTAACCACTATATAGATTGCTTGAAAATTTTTGCATATATAAACTATACTTTCTAGAAATAGTGATGTATACACTTAACTATGGTCTAATAATCTTAAGAACGACTTATTCTTCAATATCATCATTAATTGATATATATGTGCATTACACGGAAAACACAATAAAAATTTAGAAAACTACAAAATAAACACCCTCAAAAGTTTTAAAAAGTGTAAAAAAACACCCTAAAATTTATAACTTACAAATACAAAAAACTATTAAACATTACATTGAAATCAAGGAATTACAAAAAAAATAATTAAATTTTTTCAAACTTTGGAGGGGTAATTTGGAATGTAATATCCTTTAAGGGTGTTTTTTTATAAATTTTAAATTTAATAGATTTTTAATTAGTTATGTTATTTTCAAAAAAGTTATGGGTAATATTTACCATGATAAGTTTTTTCTAAACCTATACTTTTAAAATGTGTATGATATTTTTTATAAAATTTTAATTTTCTAGTGGTTGTTAGTAATTTTGCATATTTATTTTAGTGTCTATAGATTAGAAACTCTCATGGTGTTTTTTTTAAATTATCTAGGGCTACATTGATTATTAATTTTTGCATCATTTTGTCTATAGATTAGTAATTTTGCATATTTTTTGTAAAATTTTAATTTTCTAGGGGTTGTTAGTAATTTTTCTAAACCTATAATTTTTGTAATTTTTTAAACTTATAGGCTTTTTCTATAGATTGTAAATTATTTATAGACTATTTATAATTCCTATACTTTTAATTAACTAACAACCCCTAGAAAAGTTTTAAATTGTTAGTAATTTTTTAAACTTTTGAAATTTTAGGGTGTTTTTTGTAAATTTTTAATTTTAAATATTTGTTTGTAATTTTTAAAACTTTAAGAGTGTTTTCTATAAATTATAAATTATGTAAGGGATATTTATAATTTCTATATTTTTAATGTACTATTAGGTCAGAAATTATTTGGATTTTTATAAAATTTACAATTTTGAGGGTTTTATTTTACAATCTGTAAAAAGTTCAGAGTGTATATTGTAAATTTCATAATTTTTTAGGGGTTGTTTGTGTTATTTGTAGGTTTTTAGTATGTTTATTGGTTTAAATATTTTAAGGTACTTTTCATAAATTTTGAATTTTTAGGGGTATTTTTGTAATTTTTAAAACTTACAAGATATTTTCTCCAAAGTTAAAAAACTTTTAGTTTCTAGTTAACATATATTTTTTAGATTTCTCACTGAATTGAGATAAGTAAAATTTATAATTTTTAAGATACTTTAGTAAAATTTTGAATTTGCAGGGGCATTTTTACAATTTAAAAAACTTGGAGAATATTTTTTACAAAGTCTAAAAACTTTTAGGTGCTGGCTAGCATATATTTTTTAGATTTCTCTATGGACTGAAATAACTAAAGGATTTGAATTATATAAAATATGTTTATTTTATCCAATAACATGTTAATTCTCATTATGAATAGAGTAAATCATTTTGTTACCAATTCAAAGAAGATAGGATAATTAGAATATATGAAGACAACAATGTAATATTTAAAAAAAGGTAAGGGTAATATTGATCATAGAAAGATTTTTCCCAACCCGTACTTTTAAAGAAAGTATATGATTTAGTAATTTATTTACAATGGTTGTTCACTTTTAAGCTGATTTTAAAAGTGCGGATTTAATTATTCGTTGGGGGTATTTTTTTATAAAAACAAACAAGCCAAATAAATAGTAACTACCTTCAAAGTTTTTTTTTAAATATACAAACTACTTTATAAGTGAGTTTAGCTTTCAATTAATCAATTCAAGGCAACTTCTTTTAAATTGTACCATGATACCGATTAAACCCTTCTCACTTCTCTCTTCTCTCTCCTTATAACCCATAGCGACGAAGCCAGAAATTGTAGTAATGATGGCAAAAAATTCAAAAGAGAGAAAAAAAAACATAGAAAACAGACCAGGATAATGTCTAATGGACTATGAAAGATGAAGGTGGAGAAACAAAGGCAGATGTGCGGGGAAGGAACACAGGCTGATGGGGGCGGAGTGAACACTCACAAGAAACCCAAATGACTTGGGACCTATTTGTAATTTAGTCGCGACCCACGAGAGGAATTGAAGAATTTTGAGAAAGCTCGAGGGATTGTTCATTTCACCGTCTATGATTTATGAAGTTATTATTAGCATAAGTTTTTTTTCGCCTTTTGGGTTTTTTGTATATGTCCCTTAAATTATGCATATTTACATAACTTTCCCTCAAATCTCAATATTTTCAAAAGCATCCCAAATCATCAACAACTTTAGGAAAAAAATACCTGTCATGCTGACAAATCATTAACTTTGATAGGTTAATTTTAAATTGCAATGTAAAAATAACAACAAAATAGTCAAATGTTTTTCTTGAGAAGAAAATTACTCAAATATTTACTCACCATATCCAAAAAGTTGGAGGGAATATTCTTTTTTTAAAGTTGATGATTCAAGTTTAGTTTGAAATAATGACATTTTGGGATTTTTGTAGGTACGCATGATGGTGGATAGTTTTGAAAAAATTTGCATATTTGTAAATTTGCAAAAAAAAAAAAAAAAGGAGGAGGATCCAAAGTCCCTTTGGACCTTTAACTAGCCCTGCCCCTAAAAAATCACCCTATCTCCACCATCCTCCCTTCTCCATCCTCATCTATGCAGTTTGTACCCTCATCCTCCTCCGTTCAAGTCATGTTTGAGATGGGAAAGGAGGAAGGACAGGAGTGAGGTGGGATGAAATAAAAAGAAATTACGTCTGAAAACCTACCCTATCTCCACTCTCCTCCCTTCTCAATTGCCATTTATCCGACCTCCACGCTTGTACTCCTCCGTGCAACTCATTTCTGAGATGGGAAGGAGGAAGGATGAGATGGGATGAAAAAAAAATTATGTTGGGTGGAAGAGAAGTGGCTAGGGAGGAAGATGGAAGAGAAATGGGGGGAGAGAGAGAGAGAGAGAGAGAGAGAGAGAGAGAGAGAGAGGGAGGGAGAGGGAGAGGAAATGAGAGAGAGAGAGAGAGAGAGAGAGAGAGAGAGAGAGAGAGAGAGAGAGAGAGAGGAGAATACATGGAGGAAGATGATGAAGATGAAGATGGAATATAGAGGAGGGAAATTGCTCAGATGAGGAGCGTGGAGGTAGGGATATTTTAGGTAGTTTAAATAAAATTGAATAAAAATCACCCTAAGTGATTAATTGAAAGCTAAACTCACTTATAAGATGATTTTTGTGTTACTTTTTTTAAATGTGGCTCCTATCAATTTTACGTATACTAAAGACAATTTTTATGTATAAAAAATGCTCTGATCTAATGATTTAAAATTGATATAATCAAATGACTTGTTCTTTCTTTACGGTTTTCAACAAAGTCATATGCTACATGCTTCTGTTTACTTGTGGGATGTAAAACCCCATGAATTTTGGAAAATAGTGTGAATTATATTGATAAATGAGCTCTAATTATGATGAATATAAGTTATGGATAAATGATTATGCTAACAATTAATTTGAGATCAATTAAGAGTATATATGAGAGTATATAAAGGTTAAACATGCACAAAGAAGAAATCTGAAAAAATGACCAGTTAAGAGTATATATACATTACACAATGGTACAGTTTGAATATGAAAAAACTAAAAAGACAAACATTGTAGATATCTTCAATAAATTTCCAACGCATCTTAAATCACCTTATTCTGAGGTCTGACGTGAAAGTTACAGTCAAAATACCGAAAACTATTTTTCTAGCCTGGCTAGGTTTCCTGTTTCGGGTTTGGGCTATTTTAATTCGGGGTTACAGTTATATATATACATATTTATACACGCAAAAAATATCTTTCATTAGTATTCCAAACCCTAGCAGCCACTCTTCCTCTCTCTCAAACCCTAATTATAATTTGAGAGATTTGTGAGAGTTCTTGAGGCGTTTGTTGAGAGGAAGATTAGATTTTGCGACTTTGGTGAAGAGGGATCTTGCACACATGTGTTCGGGATTTCAACACAACTTTTGAGGTAAGATCATCTTCCTCCAAACCTCTCCCTATAGTTAATTCAAGATTTAATATGTTTAATTGATGAATCTCATGTTTAAGCTTAACCCGATGTTTTAAAATATTAGTATATGATGTTAATCTTTAAACTAATGTGAAAATCTATAGTTTTAGTTACTGATTATATTAGTTTGATGATCATGATTATTAGGGTTTATTTAATTTATTTTTAACTTGTTAATCATGCTTAAATCATGTTTAAACCCTAGTTTAATAATTATTTGAGTTTTCTTGCTAATTAAAGAGGTCTAAACCCTAGGTTAATAATACCTAAGTGATGTGAGCATACTTAAATGAATTTATCTCTGTTTAATGTTTAGAATTTATCATGTTTACTTAACCATATTTATAAATTAGGTTATTTAAGAAATTTTGATTAATTAAGATGTTAAACCCTAATTAGTTTAATTCAAGTGTTTATATCATGATGAGTTAGTTCCTGTTAAGTAATTATGAAAGATTTAATCTTGTTATATGCCTCTTGTTGATAAAAATAAGTTTTAAATAAAGTTACAAAATACAAAAAAAAAAAAACAGAAACATGACCTTGTGTTTTCCTCTTTGGCCGGTTGACCGACCAATACTAGCCGGTCGACCGATGAGGCCCTGAGAGTGCACATTGTTTGCATGGTTGCTTTCGGTCGACCAACGCTCTAAAGGTGGTCGACCAACCTATATTCTCTTTTGTTTGAAGTGTTGTTTTTTACACATTTTATTTTTGAATGCGGGGTTTGAGGCGCACGATGATACATGTACAATCATGAGTATACACGTATAGTGTCGTAGCACACACATGGGTATCCTGAAGAGGATTAATACAATTATTGTTTCAATTACATGGGAGATATGAGTTATTTAAACATTATATACTTGTATGGATATCGTTGATGAGCACTGCTCAGTACTACTTGGGATGGTGGATCGATATACCATTAGTACAGGCCATTGAGTCAGGTTTTAGGATGCTTGATGTAGTAGTTCGTCCCGCACGTAGATGCGATGAGGCTTGCGAGCCGTATACCTAGGATGCCTGCTTTGGTAGTCCATCGCGCACGTTGATGCGATGAGACTAATGAGCCGTGTATACTTTTAGGCTGCTGATTTGGTAGTCTGTCCCGTATGATAATGTGATGAATTATAAACTTTGCAAGAATTTCCATTGTGATAATTATCTGATAGCCTGAGTCTTGGTGGACACCATTTATTAACATGACTCATCGCTGAGTTATATATGACCGATGTACTTTACTCTTGTAAGTACGCAGGATTATATGCAGTTGTTTACATTATCTTCCAAAGGATAGTGGAAAATATTTTTGGTCCGATATTATGATGATTTTAATTTCTTGTATTGCTATCCTTTATTCTTAGTTCGGATTGATGACACAATTTAAGACATATGGTATATACATGAGGGTTTTCTTGTTTGGATTATTTCGCTCGATGTACTACTTCTTGTGTTTAGGTTTTTAAATATTAATTTCATTTAGATACATGGTAAATGATCTATATAGACTATGTTTAACAGATAGAGCCTCTATCATATCTAGTAGCCCTTCCCCTGGGGGCAAATGAAGATGATCTTGTTGTAGCGCTCTAACGCTTTTCTTGTTTCTCTTTTTATTTTTAAATTCCTTTCAGGCAGCAACTCAAAATTTCAGAGAGCCGCGGGATGACGGACTTCCAGCATAGTCATTGTCATATATTTTTTGTAGATGAGAATTTACCGTAGTTGATATTTATCTCTAGTCATTTAATGTTTTGTATTTCATCTTGTAAATGCCATGTGCCTTAGTTTATTTTCAGTTGACTCATATTGAGATACTTCACATTTATTTCAGACTTCAGTTGTATTTAGTTTATTCAGTTATAACATGATTATATATAGTAGATATCTCTTTCTACATCACGTCTATTACATTTATTTCTTTTATTTTGCTTGTTTTGCAACTGCACTTGTATTTGATTCTACTAGAGAGATATTACTATGATGGTGAAACATATTGTTGCACAGTGTGGATGCATGATAGGTTTGACATCTCTGGGTTTACCTTGGACTACAGCCATGTGTAAAAATAAGGGCGTCACAGTTGGTATAAGAGCTCAGCTAGAGGACTCTTGGATTCAAATCCGAAAGGAAGAGATTTCCAAAGAGCCAAAGACTGATTGGATCATTAGAGCAGATGGAGGACTTCGAATGAAGGGCCGATTAGTGATGCCAAGTAATCCACAACTGAAAAAAGACTTATTTGATGAGGCGCATCATACCAGGTACACAATGCATCTAGACACCACTAAAATGTACAAGGACCTAAAGAAACACTTTTGGTGGAGCGACATACATAGGGATATTACGGAATATGTGGCTAAGTGCTTTACCTGCCAGCAAGTGAAGGCAGAATATCAAAGACCCGTAGGAACCCTACAGCCTTTACCGATTCCAGAGTGAAAGTGGGCAAATATTTCCATTGATTTTATTGTAGGACTACCGAGGTTGAAGAAGGGGAAATATTCTGTTTGGGTGATAGTTGATTGGTTGATGAAGTCAGTACATTTCATACCAGTGAAGATGACATACATAACAAAGACTTATGCGGGGATATTCATCCAGGAGATCGTGAGACTACATGGAGTTCCAAAGACGATTGTATTAGACCGAGGCTCGGTTTTTACTTCACATTTCTGGAGGACCTTCCAGAACTCGTTCGACAACCAATTATCATATTCTAGTGTGTTCCACTCGTAAACAGATGGGTAGACATAAAGAGTTAACCAAGTGTTGGAAGACATGTTGTGGTCATGTATTATTGATTTCTAGGGTAGTTAGGAGGATCATATTTCATTGATTGAGTTTGCTTAAAATAACAGTTATCAAGTGACCATAAGTATTGCACCGTATGATGCATTATACGAGGGGACTTGTAGATAACCTATTAGTTGGGCAGAACCAAAGGATAGTTTATTGCTTGGACTAAAGCTTGTGAGACAGACTACAGAGAAGGTAGCACTAATTCGGGAATGTATTCTTGCAGCACAGAGTCGGCGGAAGAGCTACGCGGATCAGAGACGGCGACAGCTAGAGTTCTAGTTAGGACTATGTTTTATTGGAAGTATCACCGATGAAGGGAGTTTAGTGTTTTGGAAGACAGGAAAAGCTTGCCCTGAGGTATATTGGCCTGTTCATGATTGTTGAGCGTATTGGAGCCATTTCATATCGGCTTGATCTTTGAACATCGATGTCGAGTATACACGGTGTTTTCCATGTTTTGATGCTCAAGAAATATTTATGCGACGAGGAGAAGTAGCCAGCAGTGGATGCGTCGGAGATTGAGCTTCATGATGATTTGATCACTATTGAGATCCTAGTTTGTATTCTTGCCAAGGAGGACAAAAGACTTAAAAACAAAATAATACCTTTAGTTAAAGTTTAATGGAACCGGTAAGGAGCTGAGGAAGCTTCTTAGGAGCGCGAAGAGGATATGTGTCATGACTACCCACACCTGTTTGCGCAGGTAAAATGATTGGTTATAAATTGCTTGTGTTTATGATTATTTCCATAGTCATAGTTACATTTAACGCTAGAATGAGGGTATTAACACTTAGCTCCTAAACATTCAGAACACATGATATATATATGAGAGGTTCCTTGTTTGGATTTTTTACCCGACGTACTAGTTCTGTTTAGTTAGGGGTTAAGTGAGAGTATTTTCATTCTAGATTGTTAAATGTAAATATCTTTTATGTTTTATATCTAGGGATTAATGGTATAAAATGTGTACGGGAGAGTTTTCTTGTCTGGATTCTCTCCTCATCATATTTTTCTCATATTATTAATCTCTAAGATACGATTGCGAAATTTCAAGGACAAAATTCATTTAAGGGGGTGAATGTAAAACCCCATGAATTTTGGAAAATAGTGTGAATTATATTGATAAATAAGCTCTAATTATGATGAATATCATTTATGGATGAATGATTATACTAATAATTAATTTGAGATCAATTAAGAGTATATATGAGAGTATACAAAGGTTAAACATGCACAAAGTAGAAATATGGAAAAATAACCAGTTAAGAGTATATATACATTACACACCAATACAATTCAAATCTAGAAAAACTCAAAATACAAATATTATAGGTATCTTTAATATATTTCCATTGCATCTTAAATCATCTCATTCCAAGGTTAGATGTGAAAGTTACAACTAAAATACCAAAAACTATTTTCTAGTCTGACTAGGTTTTCTATTTCGGGTTTGGGCTGTTTTAATTCGAATTTGCAGTAATATATATACACGTTTACATACAAAAAATACATTTTTTCATCAGTATTACAAATCCTAGCAGTCCCTCTTCCTCTCTCTCAAACCTTAATCATAATTTGTGAGATTTGGGAGGGTTCTTGAGGCGTTTATTAAGAGGAATGCGGGATTTTACGACTTTGGTGAAGAGAGATCTTGCACGCACGTGTTCAGGAGTTCAACATGGCCTTTGAGGCAAGATCATATTCCTCCAAATCTCTCACTATAGTTAATTCAAGATTTAATATATTTAATTGATGAATCTCATGTTTAAGCTTAACTCGATGTTTTAAAATCATAGTTTATAATGTTAATCTTTAAACCATTATGAAAATATGTAGTTTTAGTTATTGTTTATATTAGTTTGATGATTATGATCATTAGGGTTATATTTATTTTCATTTTTAACTTGTTAATCATGCTTAAATCATGTTTAAACACTAGTTTAATAATTATTTGAGTTTTCTTGCTAATTAAAGAGGTCTAAACCCTAGGTTGATGATACCTAAGTGATGTGAGCATGTTTAAACGAATTTATCTCTATTTAATGTTTAGAATTTATCATGTTTACTTAACCATATTTATAAATTAGAGTATTTGAGAAATTTTGATTAATTGGGATGTTAAGCCCTAATTAGTTTAATTCACGTGTTTATATCATGATGAGTTAATTCATGTTAAGTAATTATGAAAGATTTAATCTTGTTATATGCCCCATGTTGATAAAAATAAGTTTTTAAATAAAGTTACAAAATACAAAACATCAAAAACCTGAAGAAAGAAAAAAAATAAAGGAAAGTTATACAGAAATGTGTCATATCAAACAACTCCATAAATATCATTCGACTCCTCATACTACCCTTAGTAGATAAAATAGATACTAATATACAGTCCTGTGTACCCGCAATATGAAGCACCTCCACAATGATTTATTTCAAAGAAAACTCAATAATCGCCTGCGACTCAGGCTATCAACAAATTCATAAAATCATTATTCACTAAATTTTTTCAACTTATCGTACCATCGTGCAGATTAACAAATAAGTATATCGACCTCTGTGTATAACCATGTAGAAACAAATATATAGGTTCATCGACCTATGTGCACACTTGTGCGGAAACAACGATGCATTATGGAGTGAAGTCCATCGCGATCTCATTGCGGTATACTGACTAACGCACTCAAAGTGTAGTCCATCCGCAGTCTCATTGCGGGTACCGACTAATCCCACTCAAGCATCCGCGACTATAGTAAACTATAATAATCGCCACTCGTAACGATGCAAACTATTTGACTACTCCAAACGAGGGATTCGTATGTACTTAACTCAGTGTGTGTACTCCACGAAACATGCGTATGTATTAACGTACGACTTGCACTTCACGCTCGTAAATCAAACCCAGGAGAAAGAAAGTAAGAGTTCACAAATAGAGCATGATCAGTCGGCGGACATAGAGCTTCGGTCGACTGATTAGCAACACGCACAAGACAGAAAGCACCCCGTCGATCGACTGACACTCATGGTCGGTCAACCGACCAGATCGAAACTATAGGTTGTGTCTTTTTATCTATTTTTCCTCAAAACTTGGGTTTTTATTAATATAACTGATGAAATTGATTTTAACTCATGAATACTTAACAAGAGATTCATTTAAATAAGATAAAACATGTAGATTCAAAACCTAGGGTTCAACATTCGAATTAACAAAACTCTTGTTTAATTTAATTAGTTAGAGTATTTAAACCAAATTAAAATGTAATTAACAAGTTAAAAACAAATCTAAAGATCATGATCATCTAAACTCAACAATTACAGATTTATACTACTGTTCTTGGCATTGATTTAAGATTAAACATCATAAACTAAACTTTAATACATCATATTAACCCTAAACATGAGATTAACCATAGTTATCACATAAATACTTAATTTTTAACTAATGAGAGGTTTGGAGGAAGATGATCTTGCCTTTCACCATGTCCAAATCACACAGAGGCAAGCAAGACTCAGATCCCTTGTCACCAAACATCGCAAATCTCACCCTCCTCTCGGTGTTCGCTTCATGAAGCTTTGCCATGTTTCCGTCGAAAGTCACCTTAGTCATTGATTTCATTAAACTTTAAGCGTTACAAATGAATTCAAATAACAAAAGAACAAAAGATTACAACTTTCTTGAAAATAAACACAAGATCTGTTTATCGGATCTTGCTTGCGTGGGTTCTTTGCCGGTGCCGGGGTTAATCCGTGGACGACCGCGAATCAGATCCGGTTGATGGGAAATTGGGCAGAGCTTCTACCTCACCAAGGGGGTATTTGCTTGAAGTCCTGAAATCGACAAAGCGATTTCATGACTCTTCTCGAGATTAAGACAAAGCCTAATCTCAAGGAACGGACGTACGGGCTTCAGATCCTTCGAACGGCTTCTCCTTTGTGCTGAAGTTGGCCGGGATCTCGCTGTCCTTCGCTGAAATTTCGTGCTCCTTCACTCTCCAATCCAGCAGCACCTCGTCCTCTTGATAAAATTCCAGATCCAGAAAATGGAGGCATTTGGTTCATATTTATAGGCCTCAAAATGCGGTTATTTGGATAAGAACAAGGGATTTGGCTCTATCTTCAGTCAACAGCAGCCTAACCACGTTTGGGGATGATCTCAAGTCAGTTAAGAACCCCTGGAACCGATAAACCCTGCAAAAAACCAATTAAAAACCGTCAAAACGCGTTTGGGACATTAGCCTGCGTGGCAGAACAATCTGACCTGCGCTCGCGCGGGTCGGATCATTCCGTCCTGCGCTTAGCGCGGGTTCGCCGACTTTCTCCCTTTTTTTGGTTTCTTTCTTCTGGGACTTGTTCTTGTTGCGTATTCGTTCGATTTGTTGACTTGTATGCTTCGTCGCGAGACCGATCGTCGAACGCGCGTCGGTTAACATACGCGTGCTGATCGATGCGCGCGTGCTGATTGACGTGCGTGCGTTGACCGGCGCGCACGAGATGATTTGACGTACGCGCGCTGACCGGCGCGCACGAGTTGGTTGACGTGCACGCGTTTGATCGGCGCGCACGAGTTGGTTTGACGTGCGCGCGTTGATCGGCGCGCACGAGTTGATTGACGTGCGCGCGTTGACCGGCGCGCACGCGTTGGTTGACGTGCGCTCGTTGATCGGTACGCACGAGTTGATTGACGTGCGCGCGTTGACCGGCGCACACGAGCTGATTGACGTGCGCGCGTTGACTGGCGCGCACGAGTTGATTGACGTGCACGCGTTTGACCGACGCGCACGAGTTGGTTTGACGAATCTTCTTGACTCGCCCATTCATTGCTTCGAGTTTCGTGCGGGCTCTCGTAGACAATTTTAGACGCCTACAACATTTGGATGAGTTTTATAATTTTTGAACTTTTCAGGGTCTTTTCTGCAATTTTAAAACTTTTTATGGTTTTTTTGCTGGATCCTCACCTTCAGTCGGTGTTAAAAGACCTACAGATGGTTTCGATTCTTGACTTCTCCATATTTTAGCGTATTCTGTATTTTGTCGAATAGCTAAGATTTTCTCGGTACTGCGTTTATCGTCTGACCGTTGTTAAAGCCTTGAACCAGAGTTGGTGAGTAGATTTTTTTGTTGATATGTCATTGAGTTGACTTTTGGATCAATTGCAACGCGTTGACTGGCGTTGACCTAGGGCTACGCGTTGACCGGCGTTGACCTTAGGGTTTCGCGTTAACCTGAGGAGAACCAGTTTATACTCGTGTACTCCTGGGAGTTTCGGGAATCAGTTTAACCTCATGTACCCGTCGGAGGTTGCCAGGTTATCCTTAAGAATTATCATCTGTAATATTCTCTAGGAACTTCCTGTCAAAATGGTTTAACCTCGTGTACCCGCCGGAGGTTGCCAGGTTATCCTTAAGAATTATTATCTGTAATATTCTCTAGGAACTTCCTGTCAAAAATGGGAAACAGTTTAGACTCATATACCCGTTGGAGTTCGGATTTTGAATATTCCGATAAAAGGCGAATATATCGCGAAATCACCCAAAATATAAAATTGGGTCCCGAATATTCCAAAATAGGTGAAAAATCACGAAATCACCTAAAATATAAAATTGGGTCTCGAATATTCCAAAATAGGTGAAAAATCACGAAATCACCCAAAATATAAAATTGGGCCTCGAATATTCTGGAAATAGACGAAAATATCTCGCAATTATTTGGGAGACGGAATTGAACTCCGAAAATTCCCAATCTGACTGAAAATGCCGCTCAATTATCCGGGAAATGAAGTCGAACTCTGAACATTCCAAATATGTGCAAAAACACCGTGAAATTGTCCGGGAGATGAGGTTAAGCTTCGAAAATTTCGAAAACGGACGAAAACGGACGAAAATACTGCAAAACGGACACTGAATTGGGTCTGACCCGTGTTCACGCGGGTCAGATAGATCCGACCCGTGTGATCGCGGTTCGGATTAATCCGACCCGCGAGCACGCGGGTCGGACACAAGTCCGACCCGCGGAACGCGGGTCGGATGAGGGGGGGGAGAAAAAAATAAAATCCCGATTCTGTTCTCCTTCTTCTTCAACTTCGGTTTCAAGACTTCATCTTCCCCATTTCACTTGTTCAAGAACTCTTCTAGCTCCAGAGTTCCAACAGAGATCCAACTCCCCTACCTTTAAATCCTTCATCTTTGCTAAGATTAAGCCTCCAAGCAAGCTTCTGATCTTTGGCCGAAATCCCCATCTTCCCAAAAGCTAGGGTTTGGGATTTTCTTCTTCTTCAAGCTCTATTCTTCTTGAGATTTGGGTAAGTTTTCTTCCATGGCTTCTTGTGATTTCAGTTTTGATTTCTTGCCTTTGAACTCATGGATTTTGGTTTGGTAGTTGAAAACCCTAACTCTTAAAATTGGGGGAAAATCCGAAACTTGATCTTAGGATGATGGCCGATTTTCTTGATCTTTATTACATGAATTTGTGTAAAGAACTGACATTGATGGCTGAAACTCTTGGTTAGCCGAAATTTCCACTGTCCATGGCCAAAAGTTACTGTTCATGGCCGAATTTCCTCTTCATGGTTGATCGTTGATTTAATCCGTTCCCCTTCAAGTCCACAATGAGATTATTGTTGCACATGCTTAGGATATGCTAAGTTATTATTCTCTTGCTGCTGAGGCTTTAGCATAAGTATATATATTTTTGTTTTTAGCCTGACATGGCACTTCCATAGAGATTGAATCGAAATTTTGTGCATGACTTCTAATTCCACATAATCTTGGCGCAACTGTAACTTTCTCTTCTGTGCCTGCAGTGTTATTTAGACCACGATCATGTGCCATCTTGTCATCTTGCCTAGACTTCACCTGATATGCTTATGTATAGAACTATAATTGTTTTCGAACCTTTCTGAACTCCATTTATGCACACTGGTTTTTAGTCTTGCCAATTTTATGCCAACAAACATTGCCCAAGTCACCATTTAGACTCTTTCTAGGCATTTGCCTCTCATTTCCGTGTGCTTTAAATGATCTATGGAGAAGGTAGAACAGACCTCTATCTTTTTTATGCCAGGTAGCTTGTGAGGAGATGAACAGAAGGTTTAATCATCTTCATCAAAGGAAATAATGAATTCATCAACAAAGGAATGAGGTTGTGAGCTTGCAAGTCTGCATGTTTGACCCTGTGACTTTTAACCTGATTTTCCCTTGAACTTTCATGTTTGATTACACACGTGAATTATGTAGGAGGCGCAGTCTGCTTGACTTGTATATTTGATTTTCCTCTCACTTTAACTTGAATAGAGGATGCCGTATAGGTTTAATTGGACCTTTAACTGAAAAAAACCCGTCTTGTAGAATTTCAGTTGAAGATTCACAATTTCCCTTTTAAGCTCTGATTCATATTTCTTGATTCTTGATCTGACCGAGTTGTTGGTCTTTATTGCAGACCAGCCATGTCGACGAGGAGATCATGCCTCCCGAGGAGCCGCTCAGCCACTCAGTCACCTGAGAGGGAGCACTTGTCTTTTACTGGTAAGCCTTTCAGCCACTCAGTCACCTGAGAGGGAGCACTTGTCTTTTACTGGTAAGCCTTTGTGATTTTCTGTTCATGAATTCAAAATTCTTATATCATGCTGCATATCGCATACCCTCTCTGTCCTCCTTGGTGAGGCAGTCGGGAAGAGTTGATACCCTCCTTTGTGGGGGTGGATGCTTCTATATTACATCCCCGCCCTGTCCTCCTTGGTGAGGCAGTTGGGAAGAGTTGATACCCTCCTTCGTGGGGGTGGATGCTTCTATATTACATCCCCGCCCTGTCCTCCTTGGTGAGGCAGTTGGGAAGAGTTGATACCCTCCTTTGTGGGGGTGGATGCTTCTATATTACATCCCCGCCCTGTCCTCCTTGGTGAGGCAGTTGGGAAGAGTTGATACCCTCCTTTGTGGGGGTGGATGCTTCTATATTACATCCCCGCCCTGTCCTCCTTGGTGAGGCAGTTGGGAAGAGTTGATACCCTCCTTCGTGGGGGTGGATGCTTATCGGATATGTTTTGCTTGGTCGAAACGCGTCTCAAGGCCATATGGGGCGATTTTCTGCCGTATTACGTTCCATAAGATAGGGTACATCACCGCGTCATTTATGTGAAGATGTACGTTATCTTGTAAATTCGTAATACCGCTAAAATCGTCTCGCCAATTACAAGGCGGCGACTCCATTTGGTAAAAAGAGTTCGACCCCCTGTGTCGCCTAAATGTTTCTTCATAACTGCGTTTGATAAACACGCGTTACTTGTTTCAGTTGAATATCCTGCAACGCCGTTTTCTCAATACGAGATAGATGGCCATAGGAGTAGCTATTATACTGCCGTTGATAATCCGATGTCAATCCTGCGCACTTCTCAATTCGCCTTGGACCTCCCGGATGAATTATGCCAGTCGATACGAGAGGGAAGTCGTCGCATCACGCCATGTCATCCCATAGCTTCGAGAATGTCCAATGAAAGATTGTTATGACAAGTCTCCAGGATGAAGTCTTCACTAATCGGATCCCTACAATTCATGGCTTTGTTTCAGAATCGTTTAATGAAATTCTCTACTAACTCTCCGTCCTTTTGCTTCTCATCAAATAATGTCCCGATCGAGACCTCAGTGTCGTCGTCAAAGAAATTTGTGAGAAACATATCCTCCATGTCATCCCAACTGCCAATGCTCCCCGGCTTGAGGCGGCGATACCAATCGAAGGCTGCTCCGCGAAGAGTGCCGACGAATGACCGTACCATCAGAGGTTCATTCCCGGAGATTATTCCCAAATGAGACTTGAAGTATATCAAATGCTGCGTAGGGGAACCCTTCCCATCAAATGGCGTGAAATTGATCAAATTGAATTTTGCTGGATACGGGATTGACTCCCACTCTCTTGGGTATGGGCACGGTATTCCAGACCTTTTCACTTCCTGAGCATTCATCAACGCATTGATCTTGCTCTCCAAATCCCTCATCTTCTTGTCTTCACTCGTATCTGTCTTCGAGTGGTTTCGGGGAGAGGTAACGTGGTCCTCTTTCGTATTGTTATCATCCGAAGGGCCACCCCCATTATTGTTATTGACGGGAGGGGTGTTCATGTTGACATTATCCTCCCCTTCTCGATCATTATCAGCTTGGTCAGGATTGTTACGACGGCTAGTCTCTCCTTGATGAGTTGTCAATATCGCAATCTGTTGGTCATGCATTTCTCTCATCTGCTGCATGGCCATTTCCATTTCGAACTTGAAGTTTTCCTTCTGCTTAGTCAGGGCATCCTCAAGTATTTTGGCCATCTGTTCAGTGCTAATCATAAGTGACTCATAAGACTGTCCTGCACTTGATGCGGTGTCATCGGAGGCCATCGCCGAGCAAGCATCCGAGCCGGCATCCGAGTATACCTCCGAAGTTTCATCTTCTGAAGGAAGTCCCTTCTGTATTCTTTGGTAGTTCTTTCGCCTACTGGTCCCTGTTCGCAATCGAGTCATACGTTGGGACACTTCGGTGAACTGATCCGGACTGAAGTGTCGTGTTGACTTTCCTCTTCCGGTCATGTTAACAGATACTTTTAGAAATTCATCATCTTGGAGAACAACTCTCTTCTTTCGGAAACGTCTTGGTCTGGATTCAGACGTTTTGGTGGAGATTCTTTCAAATACTGAAACTCTCTCCGGGGTGGTCTTGGAACAGCAACATTCTGACAACACTGCCTTGATGATTTTGGCACATGGACAGTGAGAATCTGTTTTCCGGGCACTCATTTTCCTGGATTTGTTCGCACCCCCAGCTTGATAGTACAACTCGTCAGTTTGATGACTGGAGCAACCTATCGTGTGTTGGCACGACTTCCCAGGTATAACGTCTTCGTCTGACGAGTACGTTTTCTTCTGAGGATACAACGCTTTGTTAGCATTTTCAGGAGTCGCATGTCTAAGGCGACGTTTTTGTGAATGTCGGCCCTCAACAGGCTCCTGGATTTCAACACGCAGTCCAATGCGGTCATTTACGGGACTTTTCCCGTTATACCTTCTCTTCCACTGCTTAGGATGACGACCTCCAGCCTGACAATGTGCTCGAGATTCATTCAATCGGCCTAAGCGCTCTTTGACCGGAGTTTTGCCCCGATCATCGGGTGAAGGGCCAAGGCGATCTTTGATGGTCATCTTGAAATGGGACAAATCCACACTGTCACAAATCTCAACCGGAGGTGCGGAACTCGATGGAATCGAAGAAATAGGTGCAGGACACTTTCTGCCTTGAATCTGTTGCGAGTCAGACTTGGGTGACCCGCAAGTTGGAAGGTCGGATTTGGACGACCCGCAAGTTGGAAGGTCGGATTTGGACGACCCGCAAGTTGGAAGGTCGGATTTGGACGACCCGCAAGTTGGAAGGTCGGATTGGAGTGACCTGCGTTTTGGCGGGTCAGATTGAAGTGACCTGCGTTTCGGCGGGTCGGATTGAAGTGACCCGCGCTTTGGCGGGTCGGATTGAAGTGACCCGCGATTTCGCGGGTCGGATTGGAGTGACCCGCGTTTTCGCGGGTCGGATTGGAGTGACCCGCGATTTCGCGGGTCGGATTGGAGTGACCCGCGTTTTCGCGGGTCGGATTGGAGTGACCCGCGATTTCGCGGGTCGGATTGGAGTGACCCGCGTTTTCGCGGGTCGGATTGGAGTGACCCGCGATTTCGCGGGTCGGATTGGAGTGACCCGCG
>NC_033802.1:62480617-62492588 GCF_001876935.1 Asparagus officinalis
ACAAACCCGATTCGAAACAATATACTCAAAAACAGAAACCCAGTCAAACTGGGAAACTGCTTGTCAATCGACTGATGGGTTTCCATCAGTCGAATGATAGGTTCCTATCAGTCGACTGATGGTTTGCCATCGGTCGACCGACCAGAGATCTGATTGAGTCATTTGAACAAACCCGATTCGAAACAATATACTCAAAAACAGAAACCCAGTCAAACTGGGAAACTGCTTGTCAATCGACTGATGGGTTTCCATCAGTCGAATGATAGGTTCCTATCAGTCGACTGATGGTTTGCCATCGGTCGACCGACCAGAGATCTGATTGAGTCATTTGATTTGTGCATGTGTGCATGTTTTCACTGGTTTTGTGCATGTTTAACACTTGTATAGTCTCATATATACACTTAGTTAATCTCAAATCAATTGCTACCATACCCATCCATCATTAAATGACATTTATCATAATTAAAACTTATTTATCAATATTAATCATAATATTTTTAAATTTACGGGGTTTTACATATGCAATAACCTTCACAAATAACACATAACCTTAATAAAAAAACTATAACCTTGACAATAGAAAAGAATACAGAAACCAATTGGATACATTCTTAAAGATACATAATTTTATTGTCTTCTTCTTTTCCTTTCAAGGCAGTTTCAATTGTCTCATTTATTTCATTGTAAATATAAGCCCCAAAATATATTCTCCACTTCTTCAATACTTTCTGTAAATTTCAACAAGTATCTTGAAATCCTAAAAATTGTGCTTGGGCATCACATCATACTAAACTGATAAAGAATCTATAGTAGGACAAAGTCTTTTATGTCTTCATACTTCGTAAAACAGTACAAGATTCATGAGATCGAAGAGCCTCGAGGTAATGTCTAGTCGATGGTGGGGCTGGAACATCATTTTTTCCCTCCTATTTCTTGGTGAAATACCAATGTCAAATGCTGTTATTTCTCTCTATTTGGACCCACTAACTCCCATTTAGTTGAGGACATGCATGGTTCATAGCCCTTTCAATGTCGAATTAGAACTCCATGTCTTCACCAATATTAAAATCTGTAAAGATAAACTTCTTGTTGCTCTTGTCCCACTACCTCATCATATGTTCAAATGTGGGTAGATCAGGATCAAGGGATCCAAAATGCATGTAACGTTTGAAAACCCAGTCTTTATAGGCATTCCAATGCCTTTTATGATCTATTATAAGAACAAGCTAATGCATGAACTCATAATATGCAATTAAGCACGATATAGGACTGAAGTCATATATAACATTTGTTTCAAAAAGTGCAAAAAAAAAAATAGCTTATTATATAAAATATAAGAAAAGAATAAACTATTTATTAACCTTCACAAGTAACAAATAACCTTCACAATTAATCATTATCCTTCACAACTAAGCATAAACCTTAACAATGAACAAATAACATACACAGTTAAGTAGAGAACTTATCAACTATTATATAAACTTACCAACAAAAAGCAAACCTTATCAACTAAATCATAAAATATACAAACAATGCATAACCACAAATAATGATTAAGGTTAACAACTAATGCTCATCCTAAACAAATGAGGCTTATATCTAAAACTTCACTTCTTCGAACTGAAGAAATCGTACCTAGTTGACCTCGCCTGCAGGCGAGGGTGTGGAGGCGAGGAGAGCTTGGGCGCGGGTGGAATCGAAGCTCGCCTGATGGCGAGGTTTTGAGAAGGGCGAGGCGAGGAATCGAGCTCGCCTGTCAAGTGCGAGTTCGCCTACATGGTGGAGGCCACATGTAGATAGCTGGTGAGGTTCGAGCTCACCTGTACCATTCGTGGAGCTCGCCTACACGAGAGCGATGTTCGACCTCACTTGTTCAAAGTTCGCCTGCGAAGCAGTGGTGGGATCCAGCTGGATCCCACCCGATTGAAGAGAGCTCGCCCTAGGGTTTCCCTATAAAAGGGAAACCCTGTTCATAGAGGAGTTTGAGTGGAATTAGAGCAGAGAGAGAAGGAGTGATTGGCGGTGGCAATATTCTGTGCTTCCGTTCTCTCTGCAATTTGGGAACTTTTCGATTTTTGTTCCCATTTGTCCCTGTTCTCAATTAATAAGGAGAAGGGGGTTGGTGACAATTAATTGGGGTTTTTTTTTGTGTATTTAAGAGAGAGAATTTGAGCAGTGATTTTAGATTAAAATCACTTGCTATTTGATTGTGAAATATCAAGATTGAGATCTTCTCTCTTATTTATAATTTCTTGTTATTAATAAAAAATTATTGTTCCACTCCCGTGGACGTAGGCAGATTTATCGAACCACGTAAAATTCGTTATCTTGTATTTATGATACTTGTGTTTGGTTGTTGATTAGTGTTCCAATCTCATTTGTAATTATGTGCCTCCGGTTCCGTTGTGCACAACAAGTGGTATCAGAGCTCCGGGTTTGGCTTGGGGTTCATTTTGGAGAAGAAAACTAGGGTTTTGGAATCTCGTTTGAAGAGATTGGATTATCAACATGGGTGAAACAAGTACATCAGGATCGTCTCTTTCAAAGGCGATACAAGGGTTGAGCATTAATAATACAAAAATTAATGTTCAAAAATTTGATGGCAAGATAAAATTTGGTTTGTGGAGGTGTCAAGTGATGGATGCATTAGACGCCCAAAATTTGGAGGAGACTCTTGAATTACAAGAGAATCCCGATGATATGGAGGATAAGGTTTGGAAGAAAATGAATAGTAGAGCGTGTGGGATTATTCGATCATGTTTAATGCCAGATTTGATCTATGGTGTGATGAACGAGACGTCGACGAAACGATTGTAGGAAACACTCAATGAGAAGTATCTTACGAAAAGTATTGAGAATCGGCTTCATTTGAAGAAGAGGTTTTACCAATTCAAAATGAAGAGGGGAGTTTCCATTACAGAACATGTTAATAATTTCATGAAATTGCTATCGGATATGGCCAATATGGATATCATGGTAGAGGATAAAGATAAGACAATGTTGTTGCTATGTTCATTGCCAGAGGATGATTTTGGTACCTTTGTCCTCACGTTGATCAATGGTAGAACCACCGTCAGCTATAAGGAGGTGACCTCGGTATTGGTGAATTATGAGTTGAGGAAGAGTGATAGTGAACCTTCTGAGAAGGCATCAGGAGATGCATTGGCAGTGAGAGGCCGTAGTCCAAACCGCTGTCCATTTAACCGCTCAAAATCGAAGAATAGAGGTGACTATAAGAGTGTTGGTAGGAATCAATGTCGTTTTTGTAAAGAAGAGGGACATTGGAAGATCGACTGCCTAAAGTTGAAGACAAAGCTGGGAAGAATAAGGGGAAAGTCGTACAGGCTTCAGAAGTAAATGTTGCCAAAGTTAGTGGCGACAATTCAGATTCAGATTCTTTGGGCTACTCATGCTCTGCATTACCGTCAGTTTGTTATGCTGACTCTACGGAGTGGATGTTGGATTCGGGTGCCACGTATCACATTTACCTTATGAGGGATTGGTTCTCTATCTTTAAGGAGCTGAAAAGAGGGGATGTCATGCTTATGGGAAATGACCACGTATACCTTATCGGTGGTATTGGTACAATCCGGATCAGGATGTGTGACGGGATGACTAGGGAGTTGAAGAAAGTGAGATTCGTTCCTCAATTGACGAAGAATATCATTTCACTTGGAACTTTGGAGGCAGCAGGTTATAGGGTGATCTTGGAGAATGCAACTCTGAAGGTCACAAAGGGGTCTATGGTGGTGATGCGAGGTGTCAGGGAAAACAACCTATACTACTTAAAGGGTAAGACAGTTACAGGAGGGTCTGACTGCTTTGATTACAACAGAGGAGGATACTACCAGCTTATGACACATAAGATTGGGACACACTGGTGATAAGTTCCTATAAGTATTAGCAAAACAGGGGCTATTGAAGGGTGCAAAGACCTGCAAGATGGAGTTGTGTGAACATTTCATACTTGGAAAGAAGACAAAAGTAAAATTCGACACCGCAATTCACAATACCCAAGTATATTGGATTATGTACATACTGATATTTGGAGTCCTTCCAAGAACACATCTCTTGGTGGGGCTAATTATTTTATCACTTTCATTGATGATTATTCCAAGAGAAATTGGGTATACCCTATGAAGCATAAACATGAGGTCCTGGATATATTTGTAGAGTAGAAAAAGAAAGTAGAGCTGCAGACAGGTAGAAAGGTGAAGGTACTCCATTCGGATAATGATGGTGAGTACAAGAGTGATCGTTTTTATAGTTTTATCGGGATCATGGCATTAGACGATACTTCATAGTTAGGGACACACTACAACAAAATGGGGTGGTCGAGAGATTGAACCATACCTTGCTTGAGAAGGTGCGTTGTATGCTCTCACAGAGTGGATTGGCTAGATCTTTTTGGGCCGAAGCGTTGGTTTATGCAAGCCATCTTGTGAATAGGTTGTCGTGCACTGCGATACATGAAAAGACTCCTATGGAAAAATGGTCTGGTTCAGCGGCTAGTGATTATGAGTTGCTCCGGATATTCGGGTGTCCAGCTTACTATCATGTGAATGACGAGAAATTGAATCCGAGAGCTATAAAAGCAGTCTTCGTGGGCTTTAGAGATGTAGTTAAAGGCTTCAAGTTGTGGGATCCACAAGATAAGAAGATGATCATTAGCAAAGATGTCACGTTTGATGAGGCTCACATGATGAGATCTTAGATTCCTCAACAGGTGGATGAAGTTCAGACTAGTGGGGTATCGCAGCAGGTGGAGGATGATGTGACTCCACAGACTTCAGATAGCACTGTATCTATTGAGACTCCTACAAAAGTGATACTAGGAGGAGATGATATGACAGATGGGTAGGTGGAGGATACAGTGGATGTTGGGACTCAGGAATAGGGTCATGTTCAGGAGTCCATTGCAGCTAATAGACCAAGAAGAAACATTCATCGGCCAGCAAGATATGATGATGTGATGGTTGCATATGCTTTATCAACTGAGGTCGTTGATGATTTGGTTCCTTCTACATATAAGGAAGCAGAGTCAAGCTCTCACTCAGTCAGGTGGAGGGAAGCTATGGAGGAGAAGATGTAGTCTCTTCATAAGAATGACACTTGAGAACTTGCAAAACTACCAAAGAGTAAGAAGGCTATTGGATGCAAGTGGGTGTACGCAAAGAAAGAGGGATCTTCTGATGGGGACATTCAATACAAAGCCAGATTGGTTGCCAAAGGGTATGCCCAGCTTGAGGGCATAAATTACAACGAGGTATTCTCACCTATTGTAAAACATTCGTCGATAAGAATTCTATTAGTATTGGTAACACGGTTGGATTTAGATTTGGTCTAGATAGATGTGAAAATAGCCTTTCTACATGGAGATTTAGAAGAGGAGATCTATATGTCACAACCTATGGGTTTTAAAGCTATAGCCAAGGATGATTTGGTATGTAAACTGAAGAAATCTCTTTATGGATTGAAACAATCACCGAGACAATGGTACAAGAGATTTGATAGTTTCATGATTAGCTAAGGGTACACGAGGAGCCCATATGATCCGTGTGTGTACATGCATAAGCTACATAATGCTATTAGAAAGTTAAAAAAGGAGTTGTCATGCGAATTTGAGATGAATGATCTTGGAGATGCAAAGAAGATATTGGGTATAGAGATTGAGAGAGACAGAATGAAGGGGAGGTTGAAGTTGACACAGAGGAGTTACTTGCAGAAGATGCTGAAGAAATTCAGTTATGATGGTAATGCCAAGGCGGTGAGTACTCCATTAGCTCCCCACTTTTAGCTATCAGCTAAGATGTTACCTATTTCAGTTGAGGATCGTGAATACATATCCAAAGTTCCATATGCCAATGCGGTGGGTAGCTTGATATATACGATGGTGTGTACAAGGCCAGATTTATCCCAGGCCGTGAGCATGGTATCTAGGTACATGCACGACCCCGAGAAGGGTCATTAGGAGACCGTGAAGTGGATTCTATGGCATATGAAAGGTACCGTGGATGTTGGTTTGGTATTCGAGAAGAATGAGAAGAATGGGCAGGATTGTATTGGTTATGTGGATTTTGATTATGCGGGGGATCTTGATAAGCGTTGGTCTACTACTGGATATGTGTTTACACTAGCAAGAGCACCGGTGTGTTGGAGATGCACACTTCAGTCTACAGTGACTCTCTCCACTACGGAGACAGAGTATATGACATTGACTGAAGCTGTGAAGGAGGCTTTGTGGTTGCATGGGTTATTGGATGACTTGGGAATTGCACATGAGACCATCAAGGTAAATTATAATAGTATGTCAGCTATCTATTTGGTAAAGAACCAGGTGTATCATGCCCGAACAAAGCACATTGATGCCAGATTCCACTTTGTTCGAGACGTCTTGGATGATGAAGACGTTAGATTGGAGAAGATCCACACAAAGGATAATCCGACAGATATATTGACCAAAGTTATAACTGGGGTGAAATTTGGTCATTGTTTGGAATTGTTAAACATTCTTCATTGTTGAGGGCCTTTGGAGGCCATTTGTAGAACTACAGTTAGCTTGATCTCAGTTAGAAGGTACGTAGACAGCCATGGTATAATAGTACAGTTATTGTTTGGCCTGGTTGGCGTTTGTGGTGTTCTTCTGGGGTTCGTCCATAATTTGAGGTCTATCAAATGATGGACGATGTGGAGAATTGAAGAAATCGTACCTGGTCGATCTTGCCTGCAGGCGAGGGCGTGGAGGCGAGGAGAGCTTGGGCGCAAGTAGAATCTAAGCTCACCTGATGGCGAGGTTTTAAGAGGGGCGAAGGAAGGAATCTAGCTCGCCTGTCAAGTGCGAGTTCGGCTACGTGGTGGAGGCCACTTGTAGATAGCTGGCGAGGTTTGAGCTCGTCTGTAGCATTCGTGGAGCTCGCCTACACGAGAGCGACGTTCGACCTTGCCTGTTCGAAGTTTGCCTGCGGAGCTGTGGTAGGATCTAGCTGGATCCCACACGATTGAAGAGAGCTCGCCCTAGGGTTTCCCTATAAACGAAAAACCCTATTCACAGAGGAGTTTGAGCGGAATTAGAGCAGAGAGAGAAGGAGTGATTGGCGGCGGCAATTTTCTATGCTTCCGTTCTCTCTGCAATTTGGGAACTTTCCGATTTTTGTTCCCATTTGTCCATGTTCTCAATTAATAAGGAGAAGGGGGCTGATGACAATTAATTGGGGTTTTTTTTGTGTATTTAAGAGAGAGAATTTGAGCGGTGGTTCTAGATTAAAATCACTTGCTATTTGATTGAGAAATCTCAAGATTGAGATCTTCTCTCTTATTTGTAATTTCTTATTATTAATAAGAAATTGTTGTGCCGCTCCCGTGGACATAGGCAGATTTGCCGAACTACGTAAAATTCGTTGTCTTGCATTTGTGATACTTGTTTTTAGTTTTTGATTAGTGTTCCAATCTCGTTTGTAATTGTGTGCCTCCGGTTCCGCTGCGCACAACACGAACATGATTTATTTGTTGCCAAATCTTTCCTTTTAGTTCCTTTTCGTAAGTCCAATAGAGCTTTGCCTGCATCATCTGTGCTGCCATTTTGATGAGATTGGTGATCTTATTGTCGTCGATTAATAAGGCTTTCATGTGTGGTATGATTTTGTGCGATGTTGTGGAGAACTATTTCTATTATTTCCTAAGAAGTCGTGAGTTTCCCTTTAGTCACCCTATCCACAACATTAGTCAACTCATTTTACTTTTCCCATATCGAATTCATACCTAGTTTTCTCCCTACAACTTCAAAATGTGAGCAGTTGTCAGTACTTTCTTAAATGGTATATATTATCTACAGTTGTGGGTCTTCAACCATTGTTTGAGAGGTAATGACAATAGAAAGCGGAGAACAACGAAAAGTTTCAAGAGAAATCGACGGGGAGGTAGACGAGTGAGTGATTGGGTTATGTGTTTTTTTTCCTTTTTGGTTAAGGTTTAGAAATGGGGGTGGGGGAGATAGAGGACATGAGTGATAATCACATTTTATTACAATTTTATACCCTCATTATCTATTTTATATGAATAAATATACCACTAATAATTGTTTTTATCTTTTAATTGCAGATTAATGAAGAATAAATCTCAACTTCTCATCTCTCAACCAAAAACCCATTGATTAAATGAAGAAATGATTCAAGAAGCCAAAGTGAAATTTTCGACTTTTTGAAGGCCCAAAGCAAAAAGATTACACCAAGGGAAATGGAGACCGGCTGCTGGAGGTTCATTTTGAAAAGCAAAAGGATATGTGGACTTGATTGCTTAATTTTCAAACATGAATAGGACCTTTTGCTGCAGCTTCAATCAATGGCCCAAAGACTCAAATGGGCCGGAGTTCCATTCAATTTTGATTTGCAAAAATCAAATGATGCCATGGATGCAAAGAGTTGGATTTAAAGGGACTTGGATGCAAAAATCAAATGGATCATGAAAAGAAGCCGTCTTGTTTTTTTTTTTGCTGCAGCTTTGGAAATGGAGACCGGACCTTGAGGTTGGACTTGCTGCATGTTCATCAATGTGGACCGGACTTGGAGTTATTTGATAATCACATCTTTGGGCCGAAAATCAAAAGCATTGGATTGCTATGACTTGCTTTCATCTTTGGGCCGAAAAATCATATGAACAGTTGATGAAGTGGACCTTGCTGCTTTCTTTTGAAAATCAATGAGAAGCAAGTGGACCGGCTTGTTTGAAAAAAAAAAGAAAAAAAAAATGGCCGGACTTGTTAGCTGCTGCAGCCATTCTATTTTCAAAATCAAATGATGCCGGATTTGTTTAAAGACCAGACTTGGACAGACTTGATGCAAGGATAGAATGGGCCGGAGATTTTGAATTGGTTTTTAACATGAATTAATGGACCGGTTGCTCTTCACTTTTTGATTTTTGAAAATCAAATGCTGGACTTTGGACTGCTGGTTGCTATGGGCCGAATTTGGATGTTCATTTGAGTCTTCAAGTCCACATAAAATTCTAAAATGAATCATGGACTTGGCTTTCAAAACCAAATGAGGACCGGACTTGTGATTTTGAAAATCAAAATCATTTTAATGAAGAAATGGGCCAGACTTTGGTGATTGGACTTTCATTTTTCTTTTGAAAATCAAATGAATCATATTGAAGATGGAGAATTATTTGAAGGTTTGCATTTCTTTTCTTTTTCTCTTTTATTGCTTATTAGTGTAGATTTATTTCTATGCTTGTAGTTTAGATTTTATTTTCTTGTTAAATAGCCAAGAGGCTAGAACCCTCTTGCCTTAGATTTATTTTATGCTTATAGAGTAGATTTATTTTCGTGCATTTAATTCTTGTAATTTTATTTTGTAGTTTAGATTTTGTAATTTATTTTGTAGTTAGATTTTAATTTCTTGCACTATTCACCTTGAGGCTAGAACCCTCTTGGGTTTAGTTTTTCTTTTTGTTTATTTTTATTTTGTTTGATTCGCCTTTAGGCTAGAACCCTCTAGGGAATCACCCTTTTCTAAGAAGTGAGTTTAATTTTAGATTACTCATATCTATAATTGAATCCATCATCTTTAATTTCTTGTATTTTCTTTTATTCTTGAATTTTATTTTTGATTTGTTTCTCAATTTTATTCATTCTTCTTTCTTGCCTTATTGATCACATTTATTTTCAAACACATTGATCTACACACTATCACCTTTATTATCTCTCCACAATCACATTCACTTATCACTCCTACTTGTCACGCACACAACATAAGAACCGATTTCATATTTTCTCCTACAAAACACCTTCCTCGTGGGATCGATATCTTAAATACTATAACTTGACACGGTTGTGCACTTGCAACCTTTTTGGTACATATTTATGCCGCATCAATGAGAAAGAAAGAGGGCGGACATGATGTATGAGAATAGGGGGAGGCAGTAGTGTTAAATCAGAGGGTTGTTTAGGGAACATTTTTTTGAATCAGAGGTGACATGGCACTGTATTTAGGGGGTTAAATGGATAAAAGGTTGTATATATTCGGCGTTTTGGGCTTGTTGACTAACTCTTTTTTCGGTTTTGGTTGTGGGTTGGGGTTTGGGGTGGGCGGGGAGTTTGGTTCTCTACTCTGGGGACTGTAAGCACTTTTTCCTAGAATCAATTAGAATTTAAATTAATTAGAAAAGTAAGCACTTATCCATAAATCTCACTAATTACCAGCTTAGGTAAACCACTAAATACCACATGGCAATTTTAAGTAAACCAGAAATTTCTATAAAAGAGGGATCCATGTAATTTAATCCAAATAGATGCACTTAGCCTCGTTAGATAAAGACAATAGAAATTCCTCAATTTACAGCCGTTCAAATCAAAAAATTGACGGCCAATGAGACGACGGGTTTACTTCAAAAAGGCACATAATATCAAGTTGGAGACGAACACCAGATCTCTTTAATAATAGAGTTTTGCTACTTCTAGGTTTGCAGCAGAAAGGAAGTAATAACGATAATATGGACCATAGACAATATGTTTACTGTAACTTTTCTTCTTCTTCTAATATTGAATTTTTATTCCAAAGTAATCATATTTCAATTCTTTTCTCATTGATCTCATCGTCTTTTGATCACGCAATTTATTTGCCATTGATGTCAAATTTTGAAAATTTTGAAACCCTAATCTCAATGTATATAAGTGACTATCCCAATTATTTAGTGTTATTAATATGCAATTGTAGTGTTTACATCTCATTAAGAACATAGTAGTACTTACATCCAACTTCGTATACTTTGTATGTTTTTAATTCCTAAAATTTTTGTCAGCACCTACCCGCTGTTCTCCCTCTACACTGTGCAAATGTTATTATGCGTATTGGCAATAGATTGAAATGCAGAACAACATATGCTTATTGTACAGGAATACAAAGAGTACGTGCTATCAAAATTTTCAAGAAACGAAAACATACAAAGTATATGAAGTTGGATGTATGCAGTACTATATTCCTAACCCGTCTGGAAGGACTGATCTAATAATTACGAATTTCAGTACTAATTCTATCCTCTTATAATATAAAGTAAAGGATAATTTTTATTTGGAAAACTTAATTTTTTTTACCCAAATAAGACTCATAAATCTTATAATATAAGTCGAAAGAATAGAATATAATTATTGAACAGTAGTCTAGAGATAACGTTATGTTTTTTATTCACCTAAAATGAATATATAACACATTATTATAACATATTGTGTTATACATGACTCTATTTAAAAAAAAATTCATAAATCACACATTTTCAAACACAAATTAACCTATAGAATCACACATTTTCATAGTGCGCATGAAAATTAGTAAAAATCGACTATCATGATTCTGGGGATGACATATAGAGTTAGTATTGCTAGTATTATTTGCGTTATTATGGTAACTAACACAAATTGTTTTAGGAAAAATTACATTTAGGTTTACATTTGAGGTAATAATTGATTTATAGATTTCTCACAACTATAGTTAAGTTAAGTTTAGTATTACAAGTATTATTTAATTAGTGGAAAAATATAGTTAATTTAGGGTTTAGAATTGTTTATAAGTGCTATTCAAATAAGGCAAAATATTGTCGAATTAGTGCTTAAAATTAGGGTTAATAGCTGCATTTTTTTTAGTGTTTAAACTTTTCTCACTTGGGCTAGAATTTAGGGTATTAAGTAAAATTGAATAATAAACAGCGAAAATTAAAAAAAAAATACTTTATGAAGATACACACCTTAGTAGAAATTCAAGGACCGAGGAGGCGACTGCATGGGACTTTTTGGGGGGCACTATGGCGACAAAGACGGCGATGGCGTGGTGCTGCATAGGCGACGACAATAGCGACGAGGAGCGTGGGGCTACGGCTCGAGGAGAGCGGTGGCATGGGGCTCGAGAAATCGACAGTGGGCAGTGGTGTGGAGCTACGGATCGATGAACATGACAGCGTGGGGCACGTGCACTCGACAGCG
>NC_033802.1:62492601-62530484 GCF_001876935.1 Asparagus officinalis
AATATGAGAGTGAGAGAGAGAGAGAGAGAGAGAGAGAGAGAGAGTCAAGTGAGAGAGAATCTGAGAGTGGCGACGGGTGAGTGAATTAGGGCTAGGGTTTTTTTGTTATCAAGTGGGCCCATGCATCCTATACGAAAATTTCCATCTAGGATGCGTCCAAGACAAAAATTTCCGTCTAGGATGCCTTTTCCATTTAGGTTGCCAACATAGACAAAAAATTCCGTCTAGGTTGAGGCAGCCTAGACGAAATTTACTAGATGGAAAAATTTGTTAGGTCTCTTATTTTGATGATGATTTACAAACCCTATTATTGGTACTAACTACTTGTTGAGTGATATAACGTAGGATGTATTTTATCAAGCATTTTAGTACCACTGTTGGAGGATGGATGGAATTTTGTACCACAACGATTATATTCAAGGAGGTGGAGGCAAATTGATGAAGAAGAGCTTTCAAACGCAACGTATACAAGAGGAGCTTCATCAACAAATTAGTAAATATCGAGTCTTAAGAGTTGTATACATTTGTAAGCGGTATTTGAATTTTTATTTTCTCTCTAGATCATAATGTAAGCAAGAATTAATGTAGATAGCTTTTGAAGCATTTCGGGATCACACACACCCCTTTTCAAAACTCGTATTTTTGACGTTTTGGCATAATAATAATTTTTCACAAATACAAGGCGCTATTTGAAAAATTCCTTCTCGAACATTCTTATTTTCATATTTATAAGTATTCTCCAAAGTTGTATTATTTTTAGAGATGATTTAATATTTTAAATCGTTTTTAGAATATCAACAAGTCTAGAAAAATCAAGTGTCTGTATGTATCTATTATAAGTCGACTGACACTCTTTAATCAGTCGACCGAAACCCCTTCATCGGTTGACCCAAAAAGTGCAACCAGTCAACCGATTAGAAATAGGTTCTCAGACCCTGACTCATACATGTTTATTAGTCGACCGATGATAGGTGACCAGTCGACTGATACATACATATTAGTCGACCGATGGTGTTTCCAGATTGCTGTTTTAGCCAACGGTCGACTCATCGGTCGACCGACCATGGTCCACTGGTCGACCGAAAGTACTGTAACAGTCGTTTTTCCACACTCCAAAATTTTGAGGATTTTGTTAGTTTTGAGGATTTTCTTAGGATTTGGGCTATTATTTTGAGTGCCTATAAATATCTTCCAGCCCTCATTTGTTCAGTAATAAAGCAGGCAAGAAAATACACTTGAGTTTGTGTTTTTGTGTGTTTTAAGCTTAAACTTTCATCTTACTCAATTTCGGTCTTTCATGTTAAAATCCCACAACCCCAAGCTTCAATTGTCATATCTTAATCCTTGCTATAAGATTATTGTAAGAGAGATTTTTCCATCTTATTGTATTATGTGGAGAGCTTGATCTCGAGGAGATCATTGTGTGGATTATGATCTCGAGGAGATCATTGTGAAGAAGTTTTGGCTTCCAAACCGGGTTGTGATTAGTGGATTACCATCAGGAGAGGTGGTCGGGGACGTAGGTCGAGAGGACTGAACCTCGTGAACACATCATGGCTTCATTTAGCTAACTATTTTCTAACCCTCTCTCTCATTTATTGCCTTATTATTTTATTGTGTCTTGTGTTGCATTGAATTTTATAAATTGCACATTTATTATTTAATTATCCTATTCACCCCCTCCTCCTAGGGTAATTTTATTTGGTATTAGAGCAACGTCTCTATATTTGTTGAGGTTTAATCACCTTAGAGTAAAGATCCAAATGGACTCAAACATGAATGTGCATATGCTTGAAGGTCAATCAAATGCTAGACCTTCTTTATTTACCAGCAATAATTTTGCATATTCGAAGGCTAGGGTGAGAATTTATTTGCGATGCATTGATCTTGACATCGTAGAGATTGTAGAGAAAAATATATTGAAAAGCCTAGCAAGGACATGACCGAGAATGAACAACAAGTAGCTAATCTCAATGTTAAAGTCATGAACGCCTTGATTTTTGGACTCACTCCTAATGAGTATAATAGAGTATCCACGTGTGCAACTGCATGCGAAGTTTGGGAGAAACTATGTATAACTCATGAAGGAACTCCTCAAGTCAAGGAGTCAAAAATTAGTAGTCTCATTCATGAATATGAGTTATTTAAAATGCTTCCAAACGAGTCCATTGATATCATGTTTTGCCACTTTACTAACATTGTTAATGAATTACATGGTCTTAACAAGGTGTTGAAGAACCAAGAGAAGAACTAAAAAATTCTTTGCTCTCTAACGCCGGCATGGGAGCCCAAAGCTACGACCATTGAGGAGGCCAATAATCTCACAACACTCACGCTTGATGGGCTCATCAGAAAACTAAAGGTTCATGAGAAGAAGATCAATGAGAAGGAGGAAGAACCCCCACGAGAAACGAAGAGCCTTCCCATAAGATGAAGTCAATAGCTCTCAAAGGAACAATTGAGAGCGACTCCTCCTCATCCGAGAGTGAAATTGATGTCTCCAAAGAAGTGGCACATCTCTCAAGGAGAATATCAAGATTGGTAAAAATGAATAAATTTTTTAAAAATAACCATTCTAACAAATTCTCCTCTCGTGTAGGTAAATTCTTTGAGTGCCATGAATCGGGACATATAGCAAGGGATTGTCCCAAGATAAAAGAAAAATACATGAAGTATAAGAAGAAGAAGGCGATGTATGTGGAATGGGAAGAATCCAAACTAAGCGATTCAGATAGTGATGAAGAAGCAGGCAAGTGCGCCTTTCATGAGGAATGTGACACGGGTAGGTCAACACTTAGAGGAGTGTCTTGTGAGATCTACAACATGTACATCTTTTATGCCTCATTTTGATGGTGACAAAGGGAGAGAAAAATCTCCTATACTTTGTGCACATAGATAGGGGGAGAGTCTTATAGGCAAGAGGAGCAACTATCTATAATTTATAAATTTTTTTATGCTCTTGTATAATGGTGGTTTGTCATCATCAAAAAGGGCAGATTGTTAGGTCTCTTGTTTTGATGATGATTTGCAAACCCCAATATTGGTACTAATTACTTATTGAGTGATACAACGTAAGATGTATTTTATCAAGCATTTTAGTGTCACTGTTGGAGGATGGATGAAATTTTGCTCCACAACGATTATATTCAAGGAGGTGGAGGTAAATTGATGAAGAAGAGCTTTCAAACGCAACATATACAAGATGAGCTTCATCAACAAATTAGCAAATATCGAGTCTCAAGAGTTGTATATATTTGTGAGCGGTATTTGAATTTTTATTTTCTCTCTAGATCATAATGTAAGCAAGAATTAATGTAGATAGCTTTTGAAGCATTTGGGGATCACACACAAACCTTTTCAAAACTCGTATTTTTGACATTTTGGCAAAATAATAAATTTTCACAAATACAAGGTGCTATTTGAAAAATTCCTTCTCTAATATACTCATTTTCATATTTATAAGTATTTTCCCAAGTTTTATTAATTTTAGAGTTGATTTAATATTTTAAATCAATTTAGAATATCAACAAGTCTGAAAAAATCAAGTGTCTGTATGTATATGTTATCAGTCGACTAACACACTTTAATCAGTCAATCGAAACCCCTTTATCAGTCGAGTGACAAAGTGCAACTAGTCAACCGATCAGAAATAGGTTCTCAGACCCTGTAGGCTGGTGCTCGTCAGTCGACCAATACATGTTCATTGGTCGACCGATGATAGGTGACCAGTCGACCGATACATACATATCAGTCGATCGACGATGTTTCCAGATTGCTGTTTCAGCTAACGGTCGACTCATTGGTTGACCGACCACGGTCCACCGGTCGACTGAAGGTGTTATAACTGTCAATTTTCCAGACTCCGAGATTTTAGGGATTTCGTTGGTTTTGACGATTTTCTTTGGATTTGGGCTATTGTTTTGAGTGCCTATAAATATCTTCCAGCCCTCATTTGTTCAGTAACACAGCAAGCAAGAAAATATACTTGAGTTTGTGTTTTTGTGTGTTTTGAGCTTAAACTTTCATCTTACTCAATTTCGGTCTTTCCCGTTAAAATCCCACAACCCCAAGCTTCAATTGTCATCTCTTAATCCTTGCTATAGGATTGCTATAAAAGAGATTTTTCCATCTTATTGTATTGGGTGGAGAGCTTGATCTCGAGGAGATCATTGTGTAGATTGTGAGATCTCGAGGAGATCGTTGTGAAGGAGTTCGGCTTCCAAACCAGGTTGTGATTAGTGAAATACTATCGGGAGAGGTGGTCGGAGACGTAGATCGAGAGGACCGAACCTCGTGAATACATCAGGGCTTCATTTGGATAACTATTTTCTAACACACACTCTCTCAATTACTGCTTATTATTATATTGTGTCTTGTGTTGCATTGAATTTGATAAATTGCATATTTATTGTTTGATTACCCTATTCACCCCCCAGGATAATTTCAAAATTTCCGTCTAGTTTGAGCCAGACTAGACGGAAAATTCTCCAACTAGTTTGAGCTGTCTAGGATATTCATTTTTCTACTTTTACAAACTACTTTTTAAGGGATTTATATATTTACGACACATAGTAGTAAAAAAAAGGTGATTCGTTTAAAGTCAAAAAAGTTAGACAATCCACAAGTCTAAATAAAAATAATGTTCATTTTTACTAGTATGTATAAAGTCAAAAGTTAGACAATCTTTTCACAAGTATGAAAAAAATAGAGTTCATTTGCATGTGATATATTCTAATGTTTTTGTAATGGGTGGCATCCTTCAACATATTTTATTA
Organism: Asparagus officinalis; assembly: GCF_001876935.1. NCBI lineage: Eukaryota > Viridiplantae > Streptophyta > Magnoliopsida > Asparagales > Asparagaceae > Asparagus > Asparagus officinalis. The sequence continues at coordinate 62,497,377 of NC_033802.1, forward strand.
GGCTCTTGAAAAACATTTTTTATTAGGCTATTACACCTTTTGTAAACGACAAAATTTGCTTGAGTTTAATTAATCACTAGCTATTTCCTCTAACAATTTTCATGACTAATTCCTTGATAAAACCATGATGTTTGTTAGAGGATAGGATATTTGAATTCAAATCATTTACTTCACTTTTGAATTCAAATCATTTGCTTCACTTTTGAATATTCAAATCATTTACTTGACTTTTGAATTCAAATCATTTACTTGACTTAGTCCTGGATGTTATCTTGTTCAGATAATCTATTACTTTGTTTACATGGTTAGCTTGTTGTATCTAGCCTGTTGTCTTTCCTTATCAAAGGATCCAAACGTGATATATCAAAAGATGTATAAATGCAAATAGCAGGAAATTAAAAAAAAAAAACTGAGCCTTATTACAGTTCTCTGTTTAAAACGTTTTACATGAACCACGTAGTAAATACTACAGCTATTCCCATATGCAAAAGAAAAAGAAAAAAAACCAACTAATTAATACTTTGAACTTTCAACTAATAATAATATCTCGATACTTGACTGAAAATGGACTTGTTGATCAAGTTCAGTTAACCTAGCGAACCTTTTTACGAAGTCATAAACAAACACCATATCCTCCATTGAGTCAATTATAATGTCAAAATATTTTTGTAGTATATCTAGGCCCAATTTTCAAATGAAAAATTAACAACCAATTTTTACGGATGTTAAAAGTGTATTTAGCTTGTAGCAGAAGTGTGGTACGGATTAAGTTGAGAAAGAAAGTAGAGGGACGTTAATTTGAGCATTAAGCCCCAATATGCAGGACTAAAGTGGTGTTTAGCTTAGGATTGTGATTCTTTCCAATTATATGGTTATTGAAGAGTGCCTAATTACCCAAATTCTTACCTTTTATTCTAATTTCGAGACTAAATCGAAGCCATGTAGGACTCTAAAAATTATCTTGAAAACTATCATTGTCTTTTGAACAACTATTGTGAACATTGGTATTTAATAGAGGAAATCCTACGTAGCTTCATCTCAGTTGTTGGAATGAAATAAGGGATATTGGGATTGTTGGATACTCTCTAATTAAGTGGTAATTAGAGTGTATTAAATTACCCTAATCCTTACCCTATATTCTAATTTCAAGAAAAATAAAGTAAGAGAAAAGTCTAATGGACAGAAATGAACTAAGTCCCAAGAACCTTAGGGAAATAAATGTTTAAGATATATAACCAAAAAATTATCTTTCAAAGGATTCGGGAATTAAAAAAAATAAAGTAAGAGAAAAGACTAAGAACATCTCCAACAGCCTCATTATCTCATGTCTTAGACTAAATATAGGGAGTAGGAAGAGGAAAACACTACAACATAGCTGTTTTTTTATAGCATTGAATGATAGCGTTTATGTTGTAAGTGCTATAGATCGTATGTGCCTTATTTTTTGATAGCATTTGAAAAAATTTTAAATGCTAGCTATAAGTACTTGATCGTAATTTTTTATATTCTGGCGCGGCTCGTTGAATACTTAAGCGGGAGACTGAAAATTAAAACAGGCAGCCCTAAAATTTCATTTCCCCCCCCCCCCCGCCAAATCCAAAAATTTCCTCCTGCCCTTAATATGTTCCCTCCTCGTCTACCAAACCCATGACGCTCCACTCTCCCTCTCTCCTCTATCTCTCCTCTCAGATCTCTCTCTTCGAGATCGACCCGACGGGATCCAGACTTTGCGGCCCCTCTCGATGTACTTCATGGGGACGTGCTCATTGGTCTCCTTGTTCCTCATCAGCCTTGCCACCCCGAAGTTCCCCGATCCGATGTCCCTCATCTTGTAATTGAGCTCGAGCGGAGCATCATCATGTCTGCGCTGGGCGCAGTGCTCGCTCGAGGCCTGCACGCCTCAGCGCAGTCTCCGCGTCTCACCAACTTCTCCCTTCAAGCCCCTAAATCTATAAGCTTCTCTCTCTTTTTTTTCTCCCTTTTTTTTTCTCATTTTCAAATTTTATCTCTTTTCTATGCATACCCATTTCTTAGTTTAGTTGTAGCACTAAATTACAAGATTATGAAGATTACCCACTTGATTTAAGAGGGGTTAGTGTCTGATTTCATGGTTTTTAAGTTGAATCTGTAACTGGCTTTTGTCCAATTCGACCTGTTGTTGAACTTGCAATTTTGTTTTTGTAGAGTGAAGGGATGGATTCCAAGGATTATATATAATGAGTGATGAAATTAAAAGGAAATAACATGTATGATTTCTCTCATAAAATTTGTGTTTGCCTGTTTGGGATCAAAGGAGTCTTTAAAAGGAAATAACATGTATGATTTCTCTCATAAAATTTGTGTTTGCCTGTTTGGGATCAAAGGAGTCTATTGTTATATGCTTTACAATTTGGTGTGCTCATAAAATTTGTGTTTGCCTGTTTGGGATCAAAGGAGTCTATTGTTATATGCTTTACAATTTGGTGTGTTTTGGCTATTTGGCTTAAACAATTTGACTTGGAAATTCACCAGAACAAACTGAGATTCATTTAAGTAATATGAGAAAGTATGTGTTTTCTGTAATGAATCTGGATGTGTTTTGGTTTGTAAATATAGCAGTGAATCGTCAACTATGGTCGAACCTCAATATGTTTTCCGCTAGCTGTTTCTCTTTTAGTTTGAAACTCTACGATGCTTTTCCTTAAATCTTGTTCCGCTATTTCTGAGGCTGAAGTTTTTTAAGCCTGAATTCTCAGGAGGGGTTTTATGTTAGGTAACATAAGCACATTTTGTTGTGGTCTCTTTTTATTTGGAACGAGATGATTGAACAATGTGCTGGTAATTTTTCTCTTGCAACTGCCTCCCCCCCCCCTTCCCGAATTGTTTTATTTTGAATGCTACAGTTAAGTTTGCACATTTTATGAATATTAGTAATTTTTACAGTCAAATGTGGGAATAGTTTGCTTCAATGATGTACAAATCTGGTGTGCTTATGTTGAGTGACTAGTGCGTTTTGTTATATGAATGGAGTTTTAACAATACTTTGCAAAGCTCAAAGGGTTCAAAAGAGAACCTTTTGGAATTTAAGGGCCAACAACTATTTTCCATATGTGTTTTTAATGGTAAAACCATTTACTTATATGGGCATTTTCCAGTTCTTACCGTAAACATTTTGAGAAAGCAATGGAGAGCAGATATTTTCTATTCCAGACTATCTGATTATCTCTATTATATAATAATCGGAGCAACACCCTTTTAGGTTTATTGATGGCTTAAAATGCTTTCCACATGTATTTATTTTTGTGAAACTTAATTTCAATCTTGTTTGATGCTGTGTAGTTTAAACAGAGGGTGATTGTTCTACTGAGGCGAATATTGTACCATCACACCACTGATATATATAACTTCTTTGAGTTGCATTTGAAAACTGATCATGGATTTAGCGAGGCTAATTTTCAAATGAATATGTCTCTATGTTGTAAGTCTGTGTCAGGTTATTTTTTTTGGTTTACTGATTGTTTGATGATATTCTTCTGCGGGAAAGAAAATGTCTTGATGAAGTGGAAGTTTTTGTATCAGATCCTTATCAATCTTCTGCACAATCAAGCATGTGGATTTGTTGATGCAAGAAAAGGTAGTACAAGAGAATCATGAAGTGAGTTGATTAAAATTTGTGATATATGGCATCTACCAGTATGAAGCATGGTGATACAAGAAGTTCAAGGAGGCTAAATATTGTTAAGGGGTCATCCAGTTCAGTTGAAAGGCTTGGAAGAGAGATGCTGGAGATGAAGCTGAAACACCGGAGGGCAGACACAGATGAGGACAAAGTAATATTCTAAACTTACATATTTTTCAGACAAGAATATACACATGTTTAGATCAAAATAAGTTAATAGTTTTGAGTGGATAAGTCACTATTGTCTACCTATTATGTACTTGTGTCAATACTCGTCATGTTTTAAACATTGATTCCTGGAGCAGACACTTCTCACATATCAAATTTAAAACATTTTATACTGATAAGGTGCATTTATCGTGCTTCCCAAAACACTTATTTTATACTCAAACTTTTTTCTTGCATTTGTACTGAAAGGCTATTTTTAGTGGAAATGTTGGCAAGATAACATATACATATACACACCCATAGAAGTATACATGTAAGTATATATAAAAACACTAGTATTTTTAGTTAAGGAATTGCCATGCCAGAATTTGTCTTGTCTCATGTACATATTGTGTTTCTTAGGTTGCTTGAGATATGCATTCTTCAATATTTAGTTTCTTGAACCAGTTAAACTTTTTAATAATTTCTCATTCCTTGGTACTGTCACTTTTTTAATTTCACATATAATCCTACTAGTTGAGATGCATGTGCAATGCACGTGGTTAAATACCATGATTATTTAAATTAATAAAAATAGAATAAAAATAAAAAGAAAATAAAACTTGGAGGATATTTTTTACAAAGATTTAAATTAATAAAAATAGAATAAAAATAAAAAGAAAATAAAACTTGGAGGATATTTTTTACAAAGTCCAAAAGTTTTTAGGTGCTAGCTAGCATATGTTTTTTATATTTCTCTGCAAACTAAAATAAGTAAAATATTTGAATTATATCAAACATATTTTCTTTATCCTATAACTTGTTAAGTCTCATTATGAATATGATAAATCTTTTAGTTACTAATTCAAAGAAGATAGGATAATTAGAATAAATTAGGATAACAATGTAATATTTTAAAAAGTTAAGGGTAATATTGACCATAGAAAGATTTTCCCAAAAGAGGGAGGGTATTTATAGTCCTCACCATGCAATCCTAACCACACATTATTACCACATTCTACATACTTCTCCTAAAAGATCTTCTTTCTACATCCTTCTATAATTTTCTCTTAAAAATATCTTTCTTCCATATTTGTTGAGAAGCTTTCATTGTCTTGCGCTTTGATGAAATGGATTGGGATTTTATTTTCCTTGGGCTGAAATAAAAAATAGATTGTGCTTTGTAATGAGCTGGGGTTGATCTTCAACACTCCCCCTCAACACCAGCTCTCACTATTTTTACTGTGTCGAGCTGACAGCGAAACATTTTGAACTTGCCAATGCTCAAGCCTTTTGTGAACAAGTCTACAACTTCATCATCTGTCTTGATTTGCCTCATCTCAATTTCTTCTTGCAAAACCTTTTCTCTGATAAAATAATAGTGCACTTCAACATACTTAGTTCTTGCATTAAAGACCAGATTCTCCGCCAAACAAATTGCCAACTGATTGTCATAGTATAACGGTGCTGCATAATCTACTAGTTGATGTAGATTATTCATTAGCTGTATCAACCATGTACTCTCTTGAGCTGTCATTGCTGACGAAGATAAGGTTCGTCCAGAAACGAAGTTCATCATTGAAGACGAAGTTTGTCATTGAAGACGAAGTTCGCCGTTGCCATTATTGATGAACCTCGTACATAGCCGAGCCTCGTCTGTCATAATTTTCAGAGGCTACATTTAAGGAAGGTTAATGACCAATAACTCACCCATTTAAGGAGAGTTAATGAACTCATTTAAATGAGAGTTAATGACCACTAACTTTCTTATTATAAGGGGAGTTAAAGCCCATTAACTCACTCCATAATGACCCTAAGCCTATAAATAGACATGATCAATATGAAAAGAAGGAGGAGGGGATGGAGAGGCTAGTGAAAAAAGCCTATCTCTCCTCCACTCTCATGGATCTTCATAGATCATTAGCTAATCATTTTACCTTAGAACATTGAAGCTCATAACGAGCATGACGAGGGTCATTACAATGATGAACCTCATCTCAAACAACAAAGCTTGTCGTTGGAAATAAGATGTGAAGATCGTCATTGGAAATGAGGTTTGAATCTCATCATTGGAAATGAGACTTGACATCAAAGACGAAGCTCGTCATTGGAAACGAGGTTCGAAGCTCGTCATTGGATACGAGGTTCGGAGTTCATCATCGGAGGTGAAGTTCGTCAATAAAAACAAAGCTTGTCATCAGATTTAAAGCTCGTTAGTGAAGATGAAGCTCATTATTAAAGAAGCTCACGAGGCTTGCCACGCAGCGAGGCTCAACATTAGACGAGGCTCGCTACGTAGTGAGGCTCGACATCAAGGACGAGGTTCGCCAACGCAGTAAAGTTCGTCACCCACATTAAATCAGGCTGTAATGGCCACGAAGACCCAGTCAGCCACGTGTGCTAGATTCAAGGAGTCAGTTACGTAACGACTCCACAATTTTAGCACATCAGTTACGCCCACGACTCCACGATTATAGCACGTCGGTTACGTGCTCAAACTCCTATAAATAGCCTTGAGCAGCTATTAAGAGGGGACTGGACTTTGGCTTTCGATACTCGGACTTGGAGATCTTTGGCTATCGCGAGAAGAGAAATCGACATTCGTATTCTCGTTTTCTAACCCATGTCAGAAGCTCTTGTGATCTTATTCTGATTATTAACGGGAAGCAATCTCGACTCAAGCATCGAGGGAAGCATCCTTTTGTCACCAAGAACCCACCTTAAACAAAAGAAAAGCTGAATTAATCTTCTCTTCCTCTATAATCGAGAGATTGTGAATGATTGTAAGAGTTTCGTACCAAGTGATCAAACCCAATTTTCTTAAAACAAGAGAATCAATCAATCCTTAATTTTTTTGACCCTACAGATGATGGCGACCACAGTGGGAGCAGCCGTTCTTTCAGATGAACTGGTGGTGGTGCAGTCAGACAAGATTGCCGTGGGGGTGAACATCGAGATCATGGTCATTGAGTTGGACCAGTCCAAGTATGAGGAGTTCCTCTCCTCTGGAACCTCCAATCCCACCAGAGCACGAAAGTGCCGAAAAGTCTCTTATGAGACTTCAGCCCAAGGGGCTTTTTGATTATTCGACTCGAGTGAACCTCGTTGAGAAATCTTTGCCTCTTAAGATTGAGACTCCGAAAACTAGCCGTCAGGCTAAGAAATGGGTTGTCAAGCAACCTAGTCGAACTTCGGCTTCTACTAGCCAAATTATGGCTTTTGAAAACGAACCTCGTCCAGCTTCGGCTGAGGCAAAGGTTCTTACTGGTTCACTGTCGAGACGTACTCGACAACGTCAGCGTTAGAATCAAGCTCGCCATAGGGCTCGAGCTTTGGTCTCACTAGAAGGTTTTCATTATCGCTCGAGGGTTGATCAACCTAAAGTCAACAAGTCTGACGAGGGTCAAGTGAATGAGGAACGTCTGAAAGATGGACCTCATCCTCATACCCGAGTAGCCCCAGATCATGAAATTCATCCTCAAAGAGAAGTTCAACAAATTCAACAAACGGTTCATACTGAGGCTCGTCAAGAAAACGAACCTCAAGTTAGGAACCGACCGAGAAGGCGAACTCGCCAAACCCGTCTTATCAATGAACCTCATCGTGCAAATGACGGAGTTTGTCAACTTATCCAAGGTCGTTAACCTCTATATTTTAGAGGGTCTTGCTTGGGGAAAGCCAAGATGACAAAGTTCGTTGGGGGTTATCCTGCTAGTGACCTTCGGGATTATCTCACGCGCAAGCACAGCATGAGCCAAATGTAATTTCATTGCTGCTGTGAGAAACTCATTTCTGCAGTACTTTTCCAATGTTCATGTGGGGAGTCAACTCATAAGCCTTCAGTCTTCGATCGGTTAACTGAGCCGTCGATGATCTCTTCATCAAGAAGAAGACGCTTTCACCCAAAAAAGCAAGTATCCAAGAATCACCACATTGAAGTGACGATTAATATAGTCAGCAAGGGCGAGCAAAGCTTCGGCTTATTCTTCTGAATCTTCTGATCCTGAATACTCTCCAGGACTAGGAAAAATCTTGTCGAAGGACAGGGAGTGTATCAACACACTCGTACTCGTACTGGTGTGGTGATCTCTTTTGATTACCGTCGATTAGTAGGCATCACAGATGAGGTTGAGGAAGAACTTGAAAACGCAGCCATTGCAACCTCTCAGCCTTCCAACATCGATCAAAGTGAACAAGCAAGTTCTCATATGGCCGGAAGTGAGGAGGACTTGGCGAGGCAGGTGGAAGAGCAACAATCAACCATTCTCCAATAATAGGAGTCTATCAGACGCTTGGAGGATATGGTGGACAAACTCCTAAAGGAGGAGGAGAAGAAGAAAGCTACCGCTGAATCCTCAGGAACAAGGCACCAACGACCTTCACCCAGTGCTCGAGAATCTAGCCGTCGAAATTAAGATGGCGATAATGCAGAAGATGAAGAAGAAAATATTTTTGATATTCACTCTGAATCATCCGAAGCCGAGTCCAACCCGCGTAAGAATGATCGAAATCATAAGTTGGACGATTTCCAGAAGCAGCTTGAGGCTTTGAAGCTTTAGAGAAACTTCAGAGAACTGGGGGTCGTCAGGCCATACCTTGTCGAATGGAACATCGTTCTCTATCCTCCAAAGTTTAAGCCACTCAGCCTCCTGCAGTTCGATGGTAAGGGTTCTTCGACCCAACACATCTACTATTTCCAGGCGCAGACTGGACACATAGTGGAAAATGATCCCATTATAACTTGGCTGTTCATAAGTACCCTTAAAGGAGTCGCTTTTGAATGGTTTCACAAGCTGGAACCATGCTCCATCAAATATTGGGCTGACATAGAAAGGCTATTTATAACCAGATTCTTCGATGATGACACAGAAGTATCTATGGCCACCCTGCTAACTGAAAAGCAAAAGAAGACAGAGTCTGTCAGTAACTTTGTCAAGAGATTTAGAAATTGGTCGCTGCATTGCCGTGATCAAGTCTCTGAAAGCACGTTGATCGAGATGTGTCACAATAATCTATCGATCCATATTTTATCCAAGATTAGAGCAGTGAAGACCCGAACTTGGAAAGAGCTTGTTCGCCAAGGAGAACAGGTCGAAAGCATGCTCAATAGGAAAGATGCTGAAGAGTAATGTGATTTTCAAGGAGGTGATGATCAAGACAATCTCACCCCTGAATCTTCATCAAAGCAGAAGGGCAAATCTTCGGATAGCCACTTTCAACAGAAGTACGACTTCCAAGACGATCAAGTCATCCCGATACTCAAATCCTTGATCAAGGCGAAAAAGATCAAGCTCCCAGAATCGATGCGACCTGAGGAGATGTCGAGAATGGATGAACCCAACTAAGTACCACAGGATGGTTCATCATCCCACTTCTAAATGCTACACCCTGAAGGATAAAATCCAAACCTTATTGGATGCAGGAGTCTTTACCCTTCAATCCTGATTTACAGCTATCGCTGGAATGGGGGTAGTCATGGTTTCTCTGCAAAACCATATACTTGTTTTCGTCAAAAGTTGTTTTTTCCATTGCTTTCAAACATGTTACACTATTTATCGATTACAAGTTCAAACTGAAAGAAAAGTTGATCTTTTTATAAGATCTTCTTACAATGAAAAATAAAGATTACAACTTTATCAAACAAAACACAGCAGTAGTTTATCTCCCACTGCTTTGCGTAGGATCTTTGCCTATACCGGGGACGCGTTAGTCCGTGGACCACCGCAGATCAAACCCGATTGACAGTATAACTACGCTCTTGTTTCACAAAGGAAACAATTACGGAAGCGACAATCCCGACCAAGCGAGATTGTGGCTCTTCTCGAGATTAAAACCAAGTTTAATCCGGAGGAAAGAAGGGGAAAGAATCATAAACCTTTTGAAGGACTTTCTTTATGAAAGTATTCACCAAGATCTGATAATTCTCCTCTGAAATTCGTGGTTAGCTGGACAATTTGACACCACCTCGCCTCTTCAATTTCAGATCCACTTGAAAGAAGACCCTAGGCTTCTATTTATAGGCTTTTGGAGACGTGTTTTTGGATAAGAACTAATGTTTAAATGTTATCTGCAGTTAATAACTATTTAAACGCGTTTAGGGATAACCTCAAAATAGTTGGGGAGGTCCTGGGACGAAAGAATCCTTAAATATCATCGAAATCCGTGTTTTGGAAGTCTTTGTTAGGAATTCATATCTGAACATGATTGAACTCCTTGTCATCATTTTTTTAGTCCTTATTTTGGCGCATTTTGACGACGCGTTGACAGGCGTAGACCAAAGGCACAGTTTATACTCATACGTCAACTGGAGTCTACACAGTTTAGGCTCTTAAGGCGTTGGAGCTGAGAGGACCAGTTTATACTCATATACTCTTAGGAGTTTTGGGAATTAGTTTAGCCTCATATACCCATCGGAGGTCGTCGGGTTATCCTTAAGAATATTCCACACGATATTCTCCAAAAACTTTCCGTCGAGGGTGGAAAATAGTTTAAACTCATATACCCATTGGAGTACGAATACGGGTACCATATATGTCGAAAATACTCGAAAATGGGTCAGAATATCCATAAATTGGCCAAATAGCTTGTCAGTCGTGCGAGCCAGTAAATGGTGGTTCGCACATGTGCGAGCTAGAAAATTCCGGTAAATGGCGACTCGCATGCGTGCGAGCCAGCAAATGGTGGCTCGCATGCGTGCAAGCCAACAAATGGTGGCTCGGGTCTTGTTTGGGTGGTTCAGACCGGGTTTGGTTCAGTTTTTAGGAGGGGTTTTAAAACCCGAACTGTTCCTCTTCTTCCTTTCTATTTTCCGACGGTTCTTCTTCTGTTCGAAAACCCATCTCTTCCTCTTCTTTTCTCTTCAAATTCTCCTCGACTTCTTCAAGTTCAATTTGAGAGTTAGGACTTTATCTCAGATCTTGAAGCTTCAATTTGGGATTTAGATTTTTTTCACTCGGGTCTTGAAGAGCATTCACGACGTGGGTTTTCTTGCTTCACCTTCTCCGTTCTTGATCAGGTTTCAGGTATGCTTCATTCCCCATGACTTCCATTTAAGCCTATTTAACTCATGAATTTCGGTCTTGAGGGTAAGCCGAAACCCTAAATTGTTTGCTTGGTCAATTTTGGGTTAAGAGTTTGAAATTGAGTTTAGTTGTGTGTTGGGTTTGACCCGTTGCTTTGAAACATCTGGTTTGACGACAAGAATCGAGCTTGGATATTCTTGGTCTGACCGCTTGAATTATCTACCTATGTTTTGAATACAAACTGAAGCTTTGCTTAGAATTTTGAGAGGGAATCCAAAACTTTAATCTCCCTTGATGCTTTTGCTTGAAAGCAGAATTTAAATGTGTAACTTCAACTATGGGTAGGGATCAATGTCTTCGGCTCATTCTTGAACGTTTAATGTAGCCGAAACCCTCACAGTAATTTCTTGAGCTTCGAACTTTTGGTTCCACATAAATACTCAGTCTTGTATGTGGCCGAAATTTTGAATGGTTGGTAATAATTCTTCTTGTTTTGGTGATGACCGAAATTCCCCATCTAATTTTATTTTGGGATAAGACTTGAACCTCTTGACTTCACCCTTAAGGACAAATTTGTCCCTCCTTTTCATTATTATTTTGGTTGATGATCATTTGACTTTGATTTGTTGAACAATTAGTCGTAAATAAAAATCAAAATGGGTCTTCAATCGTATCCATGCCAAGTAAGGCCTTTGGCTTCGAACATATTCCAAACCTGTAGCTTGGCTGAACCCTCGCATTCTGTATTTGGATGTGACTAAAATTCCTCGGCCTCAATTTTCATCGCGAATGGTTACGTAATTGAGTCCGGAACTCTACATGATAACTGCCATATCAGGCTTTTAGTGCACACGATAGCCTGATTTGTAGGCAAGTCGTGTTTTATTGTTGGTGACGTGGATGGCTTTGGCCAAATTCCTAGAATTATGGCTTAATTTGTTACACGAGCTGTTATGGGTTGAAACTGAATCTGCATCAAGCCCACTACTTAAGTTTGATCGGAGCATAATTTTTTCTTTGCATTAATCTGATACTTCTCAATTTTTGTCGTAATTGACTTGTTAATTCTCTCTGCAGATATGTCACCTAAGAGATCTTGTGTTGTTCGAGGCCGTTCGGCGACTCAGTCGCCCGAGTCGACGCCGTTTAGCTACACAGGTATATCGTCACTGCCTCTTTCATTCACGAGTTAAATATTGAGATATCACACTGCATGTTGCATCCCCGCTTTGTTCTCCTTGGTGAGGCAATTGGGAAGAGCCGCCACCCTCCTTCGTGGGGGTGGACACTTCACAAGTCGTGTTTTGCTTGGTCAAGACATGACTGAATTAACTTGGGGCGATTTCCTACTGCACTATACTCTGAAGGATAGGTATATTGTTGCGTTATTCGTGCGACAATATATCCTGTGCTTCGTGTGTATAGTGTGGCTTTTTAATCATCTCGCCTTGTTAATTCATGGTGAACACGTACTTGGTATAATATTCTCGCTTTGCTCTCCTTTGTGAGGCAATTGAGAATAGCCACCATCCTCCTTCATGGGGGTGGATGCTTCGCAAGATGTGTTTTGCTTAGTCAAGACACGTTTTAAGGTAATATGGGGCGATCTTATGTTGTGTCATATCACGCAGACTCAGGTATTCCATCATGTCGTTCGCACGTTAATATGCTTTGTTGTTTGCGTGTGTGATATAATTGAGATCGTCTCATCATTTATAAGGCCGTGACTCTATCTGACAATTTGTGAGGCGAATTCGACGCCTATACTATTTTAACATAGGCATTTATGACTGTATTTAATAATCACCTATTGTTTTACCTCAGTTGAATTTCTCTCGAGGGAGTTTGGTGCCCATTCAGTGGAAGGCCGCTGTAGTGAGGCTTATGCCTCTACTAATGAACCGATCCCCCTTTCGGTAGCTCCTCAGTTTGCTCCGGGTGTGCCAGAAGAGCTTCCGCGGTTGATACGGAAGGGAGAGCGCCATAGTTTAAGGCAACTTATCACGGATGCTCCACTAGTGAAGGACCCAAGTTCTACACATCCGTTGAGAAAGCCGGACTACTTATTTGGGGATTCCATAGAAGATCTTGCCGCTGTATCTCTTGGAATGGAGCAATGACTGCATCATGACGACGGTGGCCATTTATACCTTCCTCCGATTCCTCGTCACCGTTCGCTTGCCGAGCTTCGGTGTTAAGCTATTCTGCGGGAGATGTCATGGAGGTTAACAGAAGAACATGAGCGCATTCACTATGGTTATATTACTCATGGTGTAACTCCCGGCTCAAGTAATCGGAGCCGGATAACGGGGTTACATCCGGGGATCACAGGATTGAATGACCCACCCAAATGTGAGATCTTCACTGTTGCTAACACTGTGAAGAATCGACTCGCAGCTTTGGGTCGAGAAATGCCAGCAACCGGTCATCGATGTTATGGATGGGTACATTCATCGGATAGGATATGGTGGACTCGTTTGAGCAACTACATCTTGGACCAGTTTGGTGAGGATTTGAAGGCTAGTGGCCTGTATGCAGCTGTCCGCGCCACCACTTACGGATTAACCATTAGTATCCCTCACTTTTTGGCGCTGTTGGAACTCTACAATCCCGACACCAACACGTTTCTGACCAGGCATGGAGAGTTGGGATTGGCGTTGCATGAAATGCATAAGGTCTCTGGTCTTCCAATGGGAAATATGATTTATCAAGAATATTTCCCTTCTAACAGGGAGCTGCAGCAGTTGAAGTCGCAGACTCCCAACCGCTACAACACCTTCTGGGATCTCACCTGCCACTACCACATAGCTCTGGCGGGTGTTGATCCATTATCAAAGAAATCGTGGCCGCAGATTAGTTTGAAGAAGTTCGCGGATTATCTATTCAAGAACACGAACAACGTCCTAGATGAAACAGTTAGTGAGTTATCGCCGCTGACCACCTCTGAAGTGAATGAGCTGATCAAGAAGTCGAATGCTTAGTCTTACACCACAGCTGGTATTGAGGATGGCTTTGCTGCTGGAACTAAGTTCCAGACATTCTTGTGGCAAAGGGTGAAACCAATCCGGCCTATGACATTGCTTGCCGGGTATCTCGCTATCTGGTTGAAAAAGTGCGTAGTGCCATACCAATCTACTGACGCACTCCCCCTAGAAGTTTTGTTTCCCGCGGTTCTTCTTGCTCATCGAAAAAACCTATGTCTTCTTCCGGCAATGACCGCTGGTATTCATAGAGGGTTTTGCCAGACCGTGAATGCATTCACTCAGAGGGGGAATTCACCACCAGCTCAGATTCCCCTCACAAAGGTGGAACTCTCCTACACTTATTTAATGGCTTGGTTAGTGCTTCATCGCTCAACTATGATGTTGGCCCCAACTTCTGTGGATCACTCTCTTCCTTTTCTTCAAATAATAGAAAATTACAAATGGAAGGGACGAAGGTTTGCAGAGGTCAGGAAGCAATTTTAGAATCACAAGTGCTGGGTCTTCCCTACTTTCTTCCCACGATTTTTAGGCCAATACGGCGACTCATTGATAGATGTAGAGAAGCCGAGCACGGGTCGGACTTCCCTCGATTCTGGCTGCTTCGATTGGCTAGTTAATATTCGGCCGGGCTATGTGATCTTCTACGTACAAAACCATTGTTACATAGAACCCTACTTGCCATGTCGGTTCGCCCATCAGTTCAGTTATGATCAGATTTATATCGGGAACCCGAACCGACAGCTCCGGACTCGTGGAGGTTTAGTAGATGGGGATCAAGCATGGCTTTGGAACATCACTGGTTGTACCGGTGTCAAGTTCAACCTTCCCGGTGTCGAGCATAAGTTGGAGCTGACTTTTCTACAGTGCCGGTGGCTCTTGGCGGCCAATGAACACGTACCAGTTCAATCGGTCACCGAGCCAACCGACGAAGAAGCTTCTCGGGTTGCTACTCGAAGCGTCTATGAATCCGAGCTCGAAAAGAGGAGAAGGAGGGAACCAGTGGGTCCTTCTAGTCATATAACGCAGAGGGAGTCTACTTTTCCCTCTGATAAAGAAACTACGGAACCTTATGCTAGGGGTAGTGCGGAGATTGCAGGCGATGGTGAGGAAGAGGAGCTGGAAACAGGTGTGTCAGATCCTCTCTCCTTAGAATTATTTGAATTAGCAATTGCTGAAAGAACTCGCCGCTTTCCACTGTCCAAACCTTCGCCTCCTCTAAAGAAGCCAAAGATGCAAGTCTTGTTCACTTATCCTAATAAGATGAAAGATGCAAGTCTTGTTCACTTATCCTAATAAGATGTCGGTTGAAATCCCAGGTGCAGCTTCTGAAGAGGAGAGAGAAGAGCCCAGCCTTATTCATCGGACGCGGTCCCGACCCGCAACTCAGGTCACTCCAGGGCACGAATTACATTCTAAGTTTTTCGAGGAGAGGCCTGTTGATCCAGAGGAGGAACGTCCGGCTAAGCGCAAGAAGCTGGCTTCTAAGCGACGGGGCAACTCTGAAACGGGATCGGCGAATCAAGGACTAACGGCTGAAAGGGGTGAGTACTTCTTCGTATAATTTCTTCCGGTATATGTTGAGCTTTTGAAGTTAAACAATTTCGCAATTCGTAGAAGAAGATTTTTAAGCAACTTTATCTTTTACGCTTCCTGTTTCAGAGTTGCCCGTAGACACTGAGACAAGTATTCCCGATGAGACTAGCGTGGGTCACGACGTCGAGCCAGGCTTAACCGAACTGGCTGAGAGTCCAGGTATACTTAAAACCAGTAGCACATCTTTCAGGTGGTGGGAACTGAACGATGGAGAATTCGTATCCCCGCTAACTATTTCTATACTTCTTACTCTGTTAGAAAAGCTGCAAGAGGTGGATCGAAGCAATAGGGTGCAGGAACCTAGCGACGTAGTTGAAGGTGAATCTTATTTGACTTATGTTGTAAGTCTGGTGAGTCGAAACAATTTGTATTTTGACTCTTGAACTTTCTTGTAGATGCGATAACAGAGGGTCAAGGTGACGAGTGGGGTCTCCGAGACGCATCTTTTGAAGAGGAGGGTGCAGCCTCACTTGATCCGGTATCAGCCTCTGAGGATATGCTGCTTGATGATATGTTACTTGAACAAGCCCAATATGAGGCCGCCGATCCAATAATCATAGCTGATTCGCCTGCAAGTATGGTTCTTATTCCTATATTTCACTTATTTACTTGTGATCTTTCATTTAATCATCGGAGGGTTCTAATCGTAGGACCAGTCATTAAGACTGATACAACTATTCCTAACGAAAAGTCTTGTGAATCTGAGGGTCTCGATTTCTTGCTTTTGGTAGGGGTTGTTATTGACGCTTGGTCATCAGGCTTTCAGCAACAACTCCCGGTTTCCTTGAGAGTGCCAACTACCGTACCTGCTACAACTATTAGCAGGAGTTTGACTGAACAGGCCGTGAGACCAACTGAAGAAGTTGGTGCTTCAACGACTGCTATACCCGTAGTGCTTCCTACGACACATGAAGTTGAGCGACCAGAAATGGGTGTAGTACGTTCGGTTGGAGAAAGCTCTTCGGGGACTGGTAAATCCCGCGTGATATCTTTTTTTTTCTGACTTATAATTATGGGATATTCATTATCTTGCGCTTCCTTTTTCTTTTATTGTTGTAGGATTGTCGTTTCAACTTCGCGAGGCCGTTGATGCTTTATTATCTGACGACGACCCAGATAAGCTCCTCCTTTGCTTGGAAATCGGAAATTTCTTTAATTTTATAGAGTCACTAATCGACAAACTCCTGGAGAAGAGGACCCCTTTCAGCCACTTCCGGCCGGTTCTTGAGCGCAAGATAGCCTTAATAAAGGACACTGACTCTCTCAATATAGCTAACGCTTTGACTGACGATGTAAATCAATTAGAGCGCGAATTTGTGAAACTACAAGAACTCCAATCCGTTGGTGCTTCTGGCTATGTTGCTGCGCGAATGGAGACTCGTCTGCAAACATGGCGTGAAGCTCGAGCATCCGTTAGGCTTGGGATTCAGGCGCAGAGGAAACGTGTCGACCAAGCGGAGGAAGTTCTTTCCGAAAGATTAGCTCATTTACGTGAAATCGACTCGTCGTTAGCCTCCGTTGATGTTGAAATAACGGAGCTTGAACAGAAAGTGGCAGAGGCAAAACAACGAAGAGCTATTTTGGAGGTGACCAAGGCCGGGGAGGAGCATAGCAAAGCCGTAATATCCAACAAAGTGGCGCTCTCGAGGGAAAGGTTAGCCAAAATGGAGGAAGAAGCTGCCCAACTCCTATCTGTTTCTAAGGACTCTTTCAAGACAGAGCTGCAGCGTGAGCTTGAACGTACTTATGCCGAAGAGTTAGTCAAATTAGAACATCAAATTGTTAGTCATAAGTTTAATGTAAAGTGACTGCAGCTGTTGTATCTGAACACTTGTTTTTTTGTTAATGATACGCATATTTTGTTCAGTCTACCTTAATTCTTATTATGATTTCTCAATCTGTTTAGAATAGTCAACTATAATACTTATAGGATTTTTGGCAAATCCTCCGTCATCAACGGATTTAACATGCCTTTACCGATTACCGTTTGAAACGGGCTAGCCTATGAATTATCTAGATCCGTTTCACAAGTAATGTTGTGCTAAAGGAATGAACTCCTTTTGACTCAATGCTACGAATTTGAATACGCAGACTTCGTCTTTCTTACGGTAAAAGACTAACCGACAGCACGTATTAAGCGCCGACTTATCTCTACTTAGGATTCGAGATAAAATTTCCCATACATGTAAGGTATGGATTATGGAGTTATTAGAATATAGTGTTTTTTTACAGGGCAAAGACGAACCTAATACTGAAGAGGATGAATTTTATATCATATCTTCAGTCCTTCTTTTAAGGGAGAAGTGAACCCGATACCAAAGAGGAAGAATTTTATATTCTATCATTGGCTACAGAAGAAACTTAAAGTGGGATCTTCACTTCGAGAATCTATGAGATAAAACTAAGAATGTGATCTCCACCCTGAGAATCGAGAGGATTCAGTTAACCCTAATTTTTATAGGATTGGTTATCTGATTCGCAATTAAGTTTTCTTGTTTATCAAGATGAAATTCGCAATCGAGGGGATTCAGTTAACCCTAACTTTTATAGGTTTGGCTGGAGAGAAAGGAGTGAAACATTTTCGTTTATCAAAAAGAATCCCGATTCTGACCATAGTCATTTAACAGTTTTGACCAGAAAGGGATATCGAGACGACCCTAACTTTTATAGGTTTGGTCGTTCGAATGGAATGAATGCCTTTGTTTATCGAAAGGGAAATCGATTTAAAAGTGAGCCTCTCGTTCATGGAAGGAATCGAGAGGGGAGTTTGGCTGTGGTCCTAACTGTAAAAAGGTCTGACCGAATGAAAGTGGGAGTAGGAGTACAAATTATAGTTGAAGTTTGACTAGACTTGGCCCAAAGAACTTTGTTAAGCTCGCCATAAACTGATCTGATAGTGTAGGACGGTGAGAATTCTTTTGTGAGGGAAGATTGATCCTAAAGAGTGATCAAATCTCTTCTCAACAAGAAAGTACTTAGAAGATTTCAGTGGAAGTTCTTTATGACCGGGCATGAACTGTTCAGATGACGGGTCCTTATTTCGAACAACCGATTGATTTCGGGTTATCCTTAAGAATATCATATATGGTATTCTCCAGGAACTTACCGTTTAAAAATCTGTTCCGAGCGTACTAAAGATAATACTTCTTCAGAAACTTACCATTTATTGGCATCATGATCTTATCACCGTCTTTAGTGATTAGGCGATATGCACCGTTTGAGTAGACTGTCTCTATCGCAAACGGTCCTTCCCATTTGGGTTGGAATTTACCTTTTTTCTTGGAATTGAGTATCATAGGACGCCAGATGGAGAGAACCAAGTCTCCTTCCTTGAAGCTTCATTGCTTAACTTTCTTGTCGAAAGCACGAGAGATTCTGGCTTGATAAAACTCAATTTGTTGTTGAGCCTGCAGGCGCTTTTCGTCTAGCATCTCAAGTTCTTCGAGACGTTTCTGGTGTTGTTCTTCCGTCATCATCCCTGTTGCGAGAGCAATACGAAGGGATGAAATCTGAATTTCTAAAGGAAGAACAGCCTCGCATCCATACACTAGTGAATACGGAGTGGCCCCGGTAGGCGTACGAACCGTGGTACGATAGGCCCAAAGGGCTTCGCCGAGTTTGTCATCCCAGTCTCGCTTGTTAGTTTTTACGAGTTTTGACAAAATCTTTATGATTGTCTTGTTGAACGCCTCAGCTAATCCGTTTGCCGTAGGATTATATGCTGTAGAAGAGATGTCTTCAATCCTGAATTTTCTGCAGAATTTAATGAAAGCGTTGCTCACGAACTGAGGACCGTTGTCGTGTATAATTCGTCTTGGAATGCCATATCGATAGATGATGTGGTGTTTGATAAATTTGACGACATCGCTTGTCTTCACTTCTTTGAGTGGGACTGCTTCGGCCCATTTTGAAAAATAATCGGTGATTGCCAAAATGAAGCGGTTACCTTTAACTGATGGTGGGAAGATAGGACCAACGATATCCATTCCCCAAGTCTCAAATGGCCATGAAGTAGCCGAGGAGTGGAGGTGTTCCGAGGGTTGGTGCATGTAATTTGTGTGTGTTTGACATGCATTGCACCGTCGAGCGTAGTCAACCGCGTCTTTGACCATGGTTGGCCAATAATATCCCATTCTTCTGAGTCGATCACAGAGCTTGGGACCGGGTTGATGTGCATCACAGATTCCGTCATGAGCTTCTTTGAGAGCCTCTTCTACCTCCCTGGTTGAGAGGCATCGGAGTAATAACCCATCGTATGCACGACGATATAGTGTATGGGTTGTTGAATTGTAATAGAATCTCGGAGCTCTTCTTCGAACCGAGTCCCTTTCTTTTACGTCCTGTGGCAAAATACCATGCACCACGTAGTCAATTATAGGAAATCTCTAGTCTCGGGACTCGAGATCGATCCTAGATGTATACGCTTCCTTAACGTTAATAGCGCAATCCGGCACAAAAAATTGGTGGGTTCTGATGGTAATGGATTGTTCAGAGTCAGGAGGTTGTGCCAAAGATACCGATAATGCTGCCAGCGCATCTTCGTATGCATTCTGAAGGCGCGGAATGTACTCAATGAAGAATTGTTCGAACGAGCTTGCCATTTCGATGGTCGCCTTGTGATAGGGTACTAAGTCTTGATTCCTGACTTCGTATTCTCCCCGGATTTGGTTGACTATTAGTTGAGAATCGCCAAAAGCCTCGAGATATTCGACCCCCAGCTCTTTAGAGAAACTAAGTCTGATAAGCAGTGTGTTATATTCGGCCACATTATTGGAACACTTTCCTATCAATGAGTAGGCTCGGGGTATCATATGTTTTTCTGGAGAAACTAGGACGACTCCGACTCCTGCGGAGATCCTAGAATTATCGGGAGCGCTTGCTGTATTAGTCGCTCGGGAAGCTCCGTCAAAATATAGTTGCCATACCTGTTGATGAAATGTAGTATTAACTTCGTGAGCTTCATCGGGCAAATCATCATACAACTCAGCTGTATCCGCTATGAGGTTAGCCGCTAAGAGATCACAAATTGCTTGTCCTTTGACCAACTTTTGCTCTTTGAAGTGCAGATCGTATTGAGATAGGAGTAGGGCCCATTTTGCTAGTCTCCAATTCATAGAGGCTGGCTGTGTCATAAATACTCGGACCGGATTAACGTTAGAAATAACGTAAATCGTTTGTCCTACTAAGTAATGCCGTATCTTTTGGATAGCGAATACTAAGGCAAGGCATTCTTTCTCGATCATTGGATACCGAGACTTAGCACCAACCAAAGTTTGACTCAAGTAATAAATGGCCTATTCATGACCGTTGTCATCGTCTTGTGCAAGTAAAGCACTTAACGAGTGGTTCATCGCTTTAATATAAATTAAGAATGGCTTACCTGACTTCGGTGCTACAAGAACAGGAGGATTCGCCAAATATGCCTTGATATCCTCGAATGCCTTTTGACAAGCGTCATCCCAGACGAATGATACACCCTTCTTGGTGAGTTTGGAAAATGGCTGATATTTCCCAGATAGATTTGAGATGAACCGACGTATATAAGCTAACCGTCCCTACAATCCTCGGAGTTCTTTGAGATTTCTCGGGGGTTGCAACTCATGTATTGCTTTTACTTTATCGATGTCAATGCGGATACCCGTCGTAGTGACGACAAATCCTAGAAACTTACCACTGGACATTCCAAGGAAAGACTTTGTAGGATTCATTTTTAATTGGTGAGTTCGCATAAGGTCGAACATTGTCCGTAGATCTTTGATATGATCATCTTTGTTACGACTTTTCACCACCAAGTCATTGGCATAGCATTCAACAGTTTTTCGGAGATGTTCTTGGAAAATCTTAGACATTGCCCGTTGATAAGTGGCGCCTCTATTCTTCAATCCAAAAGGCATGACTGTATAGCAAAAAAGACCGAGAGGTGTCCTAAATGCAGTATGTTTTTCATCGTTCGGGTACATCTTGATTTGATTGTAACCCAAAAACCCATCCATAAATGACATTCTCTCAAACCCACACGTGTTATCGATAATAACATCTGTGATGGAGAGGGGGAAATCATCTTTTGGGCACACATTATTCAAGTCTCTGAAGTCAATGCATATCCTTATTTTCCAATTTTTCTTGAGGACTGGAACGATATTCGCAAGCTAATCCGGATGTTGTTCTTCCCGGATAAAACCAGAATCGATTAATTTTTTGACTTCTTCTTCAATCGCTTCTATGATTTGCGGGCCGAACCGTCTTTGCTGTTGTTTGACATGTTTTGCATCCGATTTGATGTTAAGACGGTGGGCTGCCACGTTCGAATCAAGCCCTGGCATATCTTTATAATTCCAGGCAAAAACATCTATGAATTCTCTGATGAGGGAGATTAACTCATTTTTTTCATCCGGTGGAAGACTATCACTTACGAATATGGGCTTTGGATTCGCTTCATCACCCATATTCATCTGGACCACTTTATCTTCGGTAGGAGGTTCTCTTTGCTCGAATCGGTCTCCATACTGAATATTTAGATGATGAATCCACGAGTCCTCCCAAGTTGGCAATTGATCATCTTCTTGGATCATAGAAGGATTGACCGTGGTCATATTCGACATCAGTCCTTTGAGTACTTCTCCCAGGCTAACATCTGAATCCTAATTAGAAGAGTCGGAAGAATATCCATCTTGATTCGCTAAGTGGTCGATGACTTGCCAGCAACATTCGTCATCAGAGACATAGCCCAGACCCCTTTTATAGCCATAATAGTTATCGGGTTTTTCTTTCGGTACATAGGCCATTCGAGGTAGAACTCGTGAGCCTCGACCAAAACATATACCTTCTTCGAGCGCAAAATTGTATCCCCATTTTTTCATGAAATCACGCGTCTGTTGACTATATTTGGATAAATGAAGGCCAGATCTCCCATCATCTTTATCTTCGTTTGAAAAGGGATACGATGGCGGAGAAACTTCCCCTTTACCAGCAGAGACCCCGAGAGAAAACCCACTAAAAAAAACTTCCTTACTAGATTCGATTTCAACTTCCCCAAGCTTGTCAGGCAGGAATTGATAAGAGGTGTTTCCGAGGAGGAACTCTAGTGCTCGGAGAGTGCGTTCTGACATGGAGCAGACGAGCTGGAGCGGGCATTGTGTAGTCAAGATTATCGACGCAGATCCATCATTACATAACCAAGGCACGAGGAGTACTCTAAATCGCCTTATTACTTCTTCGGCAAGTTGCCAATTACAACTACCGTCTGACGATTCACCATCGTCAAGACCGATTACAAAGGGTATAATGTCATTCAGTACAAAACCACCATTGTAATCAAGCCCGGCTTCGGTGTCAGCTTCTTCCCCACTATCTGTGCCTTGCGCTGATGATTCAGTATCGGATTCAGCACCGTAAAGGAGGGAGTCGGTAAAGTAGTTTTCCAATCCCTTAAACGGTTGCTTATCCGTGACCACCGTCTTGACTTCATTATTGGCGTCTATATATTTTAGACACTGATGAAGAGTAGAGGGAACTATAAGATTACCATGGATCCATGGTCGACCCAATAGTAAATTATAGGAAGTTTCCGCATCGATCACGTAGCACGTAACTTCGGACTTTAAATCCCCAAGTTGGCATTTTATCCGGATTTTACCCAAAGGTCTAGATCCACTGGTATTGAACCTGTATATAACGGTACCTGTGGAAGCCAGCTTGCTCGCTGGGATTCCGAGGTTGTACATCAATCGGAGTGGCATGATGCTAATAGCAGAACCCGGATCAACTTAGACCCGGTTAACAACGCTGGAGCCAATATATCCGGTGAAGTATAGAGGGCTATCATGCTTTGAATTCTTCACTTGCATGTCATCCTTAGTGAACGTAATATGAGGGAATTGTTTGGCTGATAAATTACAAAGCTGAACTGATGATTCTGTTCCTTCGAGGACTGGCTTGACTTTAGTAAGAAATGCGTCAGAATAAGCTAAAGCTTCTCGCAAGGCTTCTCTAGTATCCTTGGAGAGGCGCAATAACTCATATAAAGTTATTCTCGCTGGGATGTTAGCTAGCTGAGCCATAACATCAAAGCGGTAAGGAGTATTTGAACTTTCCGGTTTATCTCTCCCAATCGGACGATTGAACCGAGACTGCTTCGGGTTCTAAGCCTCCTGAGATTGAGGCTCTTTCTCTTTTTGCTTATTGGCTGATTTTTGTTAGGATTTTCCAGCTAGTGCAGGGGGAGTCGTGACCATCCACAGTTCAGCTAACATTTTGGCATTTGCGTTAGAGGTTTCGGGGTATTTATAATGATATTCATTCCCATCCCTGGTGACAAGAGCCTCTCGTTCATCTTCAGAAAGTGATAAGGTGGGGATACCTTCATCATCTTTTTTAGGAATTGCTGTGGTGGGATAGCAGGTCTTGCCCTTACTTTTGGACTTCTTTTTAGATGAGGATCCTGCCCATTGCTTATCTTCGAGCAAGTCCGGGTGGACCCAAAGAATTTCGTCGCTAGGAGTTATGTGTTGTACAAGTCCTTTTTGACGTTGTCCATAAGGATTATCGTTGACGGTCTTCACTTGTACTTTAAATACGGGCTCTGGCTGAAACCATGCCAGAGGGACAGAGCCAAAGCTAACAGAAACCGCATTCGCGCCCATTTTCTTTTCTTTATGATGCTTTGGAGTGATGATTCCAACATCAATCCAGGCCTGAATCTTGTCCTTGAGAGCGTAGCATGTCTTCGTGGGATGATGGACTGTTCTGTGAAATGCACAATATCACGGATCTGTAACTTTCTTAGCTCCCTCATGATCAGTGATTGGAGATAACTTAATTTTGTTGTTCTCCAGCAAATACTTGAAGATACCAGAGACCTCATCTTCCTTGAAGGAGTATTCCTTCGAGAATTTGACTGCTGATCTCAACATTTTTAATGTAGGGGACCAACCAAATAATCAGCCTCTAGAAATAAACTACATTCAGGAAAGATCAGAAGAAGATGAAGAAGAAGAGACTGATTTGAGTTTTGAGGAAATTTTTGATGAAGAGTTAGAGTTTTTAGAAGAAGCAGATCAGGTCCTTGAGAATAATAAAACTGTGTTAAACATGTGCTGCTTTGAATTAAATTTTGAAGAACTCTTTCTTGATGAACTTAGATTCTTAGAGAGTAATCAACAACCAAATTTTTAGAACTTCACAGAAGAATTGGTTGTTAGAAAACAAAACTTCACAGTACAAGAGTCTAAGTTCATTAAGAAATGCAAAATGCATGACACCAATAATACCTACCTTACCTTGTTGCATGAATTATTGAACACCCCGAAATGCTTGGAAATTCACATTATTGATTATATCATTCTGAATTTGTTTAAAATCCGGGGAAGAATTTTTAACAGTAAGGTAGGATTCAATGTAGAACAAGAACTCTTCATGTTAAATATTTCATTCTACATTATTTATTTTGTTTATTTTAGAATAATAAAAAGAATTTATTCTTCTCTCATGTGAGAGTTTCTTGTTCAGTTTTCAAAAAAAAAAGAAAAAAAGAGAAAAAAAAAGAAAAAAAAAAGAAAGAAAAAAAAATTTTTCATCCTCCTCAGACCAAAGGTAATTGCATATTTTTATCAGCGGACCAAATGTAAGTGCTTCACTTCTTATCTGCTTTACTTTATGCATCATAGAGTTTGCATTGAGGACAATGAAAAATTTAGGTGTGGGGGTGAGAATTAGTTATTTTTTCTCTTTATTTTACATTTTTAGTTACATTTTTTTCCCTTTTCTCTTTAAAAAAAAATTATAAAAAAAAATATCGTCACTTGCCAAATTGATAGAGTTATGTAATAATTAATTTATTTGATAAATTTGAAATTTTTTAATCCCTAGTTGGTTATTTACTTAAGTTCACTTTTTATGATAACTCTAAATAAATTTCTTAAGAAATAATTTTCAAAGTAGTATACTTTACTTAAGCCTTAACTTGGACTTTTATTTAAAATAATGAAATTTTTGCATGCTTAATGTTCGCGGGAAAAATTGTTTTCATTGATGTCATTGTTTTCTTGAGTAACAGTTTATCGGTTACAAAAGATCCGGTCTTTTTATAAGATCCGGTTACAACAAAATCAAAAAGAAAATCTTAAAAGATTACAACTTTCCTTTTCTGGAACAAATCACAAGATCCTGTTTTGCGGTCTCTTGCTTGTGTGGGTTCTTTGCCTGCGTCGGGGTTAATCCGTGGACCACCGCGCGATATTGATCCGATCAGATCTACACGGTATGACGGGTGTTATTTTATGAAGGAAATAACAGCCGATGGGATTATTTCACCAAGGAAATAATAGTCCTAAGTAATCGAAATCGACCAAGCGAAATCGATACTCTTCTCGGGATCAAAAAACTAAGTTTTGATCCAGAGGATGACCGTGTGGATCTCAGATCTGATCTCTCTCGAACTCTTGCCTTATTTAACGTGGATGATCGCCAAGAACCAAATCTGAAAAGTCTGAGTCTTCAAAGCTCCAAAACTCCGAAGTTTAGCTCTCAATCCAGCAGAGTTTCACCCCAAAAGTTCAACCAAAAATCCAACCTCCTAAACAATGAGCCTTCAAGTCTATTTATAGGCACCTCAAACCAGATCTGGGCTCAGATCTAGGCCCAGATATGGGCTCGGCCACCTAGGTGGCTCGACCAGCCACCTAGGTGGCTCGGCCACCGAGCCACCTAGGTGGCTCGGCCACCAAGCCACCTAGGTGGCTCGGCTTTGGCCAAGTCCTCCGGGTGTTCGCCGCTTCACCCGTTTTTTGATTTTGCGGTTTATCCGATCTTTAGTGTTGATCTGGACTCTGATTTGGCAATCCGGATGTCCGCTCCCGATCTTGTTTGATGTGGTGGACTCTACGGTTGGATGACTCGTTGATTCATCGACCCGTTAGCTTGATTGGGCACGCGATTGGATGTATTCCGTTGTTTGCGTGCGGTTCGTTAACCTCGTCGCCTCATTAATCTGCTTCGTCGCGTGTCACTTGGCTTCGGTGTTGTGGTCTAACGATCACGCTTGGATATATCACCCGATGGTTCGTTGGTTTGCTGAATCACCGTGCCGAGCTGTGTTAAGGGACCTATAAGCAGTTTTATACGCCTACACTTAACTTAGAGTTGAAAATAATTTTTTCAAAGTGTCTTGATTTACATATTTTCAAAATATATATACATATACAAAAAAAAAATTGCAAAAGAAGAGTGCGAAAAATGGGCACAAAAAAAAAACTCTTGAATTCAAGGTGATTATATCTTATAAAGCCTAAGTTGACCGAGTAATTAAGCCCAAGGAGTATTTTCATACTTAATGACCTAAGCCCATTTGGGTTGGGATCCATTGGCCCAAAAGTCGTTAAATGGTCACTTAGAAAGCCCGTTAAAGTAGAAAAAAATCACCTAAGGAAGAAAGAGTTTAAAAAAAAGAAATATTAATTAAAAAAACTAATAAATGTTTTATAGTTGTATATATGGTCTTGGAAAATATTTTAAATCAAGCAACTTGAAAATTATTTAAAACAAAGAGTTAGCATGTTCTTTTCAAAACTTTTAAATTAAATTTCTAATTTTGGCTTGGTTTTGTATTGCTACAATGAGAAGATTTTCTTGAAAATATACCTTAGAGTTATATATAAAAATGTTTTCTTGAGTGATAACTGGCTCCAATTAGATTATCTAAAAGTTATCAAGTGAATTTAGTTATTTACTAACCTCTTTAATTTGGCAAGTTGACCGAATTTTGTGGGTATATTCACTGCAAACCCTCACGAGACTACAACTCGTCCACTAGAGAAACCTAGGGGTTTAAAGGCTTGTTGTATACGCTAAATACAACCGCGATTCCTTCGAAAGTGAGTTAGGATTTTATTTTATTTGCTAGAGGACTAGCAAAAGTTTAGATGTGGGGGTATTTGATAATCACATTTTATTATAATTTTATACCCTCATTATCTATTTTACATGAATAAATATACCATTAATAATTGTTGTTAGCTTAGTTTCCACATAATTGAATGAAAATATAAATAAATATTATTAAATGTAAAAACCCCTAAAAATCTTTCTTCTCTATTTTATAGCATTTTAGAAGCCCATGAAGCAAAAGCTTAAAAGAGGAAAATGCTTGAAGGCCCAAAGCCCATCAAAAAAATAAAATAATTACACTCATTTTCTCTCATGGACCGGACCTCAAGAAGAGTGGGATTTTCATTTTTAATCAAGCCCCTTTAAGGCCCAAAGCCCATCAACAAATGTTTTACCCATGAGCTCTCAAGGATCAGGACTTAGCTTTTAATTGTAAAACTCTCACGACCGGACTTGTTTTTTTTCTTAGCTGCTGGAGTTGGACCGAACACTTCATGGGCCAAATACATAGACCGGACCTGCTGAAGACCACACATGGGCTGAAGATTAAAATCAAATGAAATGGAGAATTGCTGCAAGACCGGTGCTGATTTTTGGGCTGCAAACTTTGATTTGAAAATCATTGTGTGGGCATTTTACATTGGACTTGGGCATTGATATTTCATCATTGAGTGGACCGGACTGTGTTGTAGATTTTAGACTTGAAAATCAAATGGAATTAGCCGTCGCTATTTATCCGTCGCTAATAAAGTTATAGCGACGGATTATCAATTTTAGCGACGGAATTTTTTCGTCGCTAAAATTTTTTACGACGAATTTTTTTTTCGTCGCTAGATTATTTTTAGCGACGGAATTTCCGTCGCTAAATATGTTTTAGCGACGGAAATTGTTGTTTTTGGATAAGATTTCAATCCAATGGCTCTCATTCACTGATGTTTACTATAAATAGGGGTAGAGAGTGAGGGGTTAGAGGTGTGAAAATTTTGTAAACTCCTTTTGGAGAGGAGGGCTACTCTTAATGAGAAGACCTTCCAAAATTATAACTTTTTATTGTAATTAATAATAATAATTTTTTCACCACTTTAAATTTTTCTCTTCTTCTCTTTATTGGATGATGAAGATGAAGATGAAGATGAAGATGAAGATGGAGAATTATTTGAAGGTTTGCATTTCTTTTCTTTTTCTCTTTTATTGCTTATTAGTTTAGATTTATTTCTATGCTTGTAGTTAGATTTTATTTTCTTGTTAAATAGCCAAGAGGCTAGAACCCTCTTGCCTTAGATTTATTTCATGATTATAGAGTAGATTTATTTTCTTGTATTTAATTCTTGCAATTTATTTTATAGTTTAGATTTTACAATTTATTTTGTAGTTAGATTTTAATTTCTTACACTATTCACCTTGAGGCTAGAACCCTCTTGGGTTTAGTTTTTCTTTTTGTTTATTTTTATTTTGTTTGATTCGCCTTTAGGCTAGAACCCTCTAGGGAATCACCCTTTTCTAAGAAGTGGGTTCAATTTTAGATTACCCATATCTATAATTGAATCCACCATCTTTAATTTCTTGCATTTTCTTTTATTCTTGAATTTTATTTTCTTTATTCTTGATTTTTATTTTCCTTTTCCTTCTTGCCTTATTGATCATATTCATTCTTTGTCACATCCACTCTCACTTATATCTCGTGCCGATTTACACACTATCACTTCCACTCTCTCTATCTCTCCACAATCACATTCACTTATCACTCCTACTTGTCACACACACAACATAAGAACCGATTTTATATTTTCTCCTACAAAACACCTTCCTCGTGGGATCGATATCTTAAATACTATAACTTGACACGGTTGTGCACTTGCAACCTTTTTGGTACATGTTTATGCCGCATCAAGTTTTTGGCGCCGTTGCCGGGGAAGGTGCTTAAGTAGGTTTTAATTATTTTGGTTCTTTAACTTGTGTGTTTATTGTGAAAGAACTACTTGGAGATTAAAGATCAAGAATTGGAGATTGAGGAATTGGATATTCGCTTGTGGTAAGTCTTCTTCCTTATATTTTCAATTCCACACCTTTAGTTAGTTTCTCACAATTAGTGACAATTAGGATCTTAAAAAAAAAAGATTTTATTTCCGTTGACCATAATAAAATTCACCCTTCACTTTGACATTTACTAACAAGATAATAAATTCAAACAAATCCCCCCTTCTCATTTGTTTGATTGTTAACCCTAATTAAAAAAAAGATTTTTCTTTTCCATCCTTTTTAGTTGCTTTTAATTCATAGGGTTGCATTTCATATAGTTAGTAGGAATTCACCAAGTGATTTGAGCATCTTGATTTGACACACACTTAAAAATATTTTTAAGGGCAAAACCCCATAATCAAGATAAGGTGAGGGATTTCATCACCCTTTCCTTAGCCCAAAAATCACTAATTCCTCACTACACCACCCAAGCCTAATAAAACTCATTAGACGTTGGCCCCTAAGGATTCGAGCTCAATAAGGAACAAGAAATCCTTAAGTGAACCGGTTTAAGTTTTCTCAGATTAGTTGGTGTCTAAGGCAAGGTTTAGGGGTTGCGTAAAGCGCTCCGCAAGGAAAGAGGTACTTAATTGATCTTTGATCACCCTCTAGTACTATCCTTACCTGGCTAACTACCTGGGTAAAACTTTGATCTTTTCACTGTAGGAGTTTTTGGTTAGGAGCTGGTCTAGTTGAGTTAGGCTAAACCCTAGAATTAGAGTTGATTGAAAAGTGATTGTTTTGATTTGTTTCAGTTAGGATTTTTCTTTTTCTTTATCTTCTCAAAAAAAAAACTAATTTAAGAAAAAAAATAAAAAGAAATATTTTGGTGTATGCAACAGTGGATTAGGGATAATACACATCGATTAATTCGCTTTGAACCAATCATAGAAATGGAGCATCCTAATCCACCCGTTCTTCATGATATGTGCTATCCCATTAGGAATGCAATCCCCTCATGCATTAGGCTCCCCGAAACAAATGGAATAAGTTTTGAGCTTAGACCGCAATACATAAACATGCTTCCCAAATTCCTTGGTAATGAAACAGAAGACGCATATATTTTTATTTCGGAATTTGAGGAAGTGTGTATTATGATTAAAATGAGAGAATTAAATGAAGATGCGGTTAAGCTTAGATTTATTCCATTTGCTCTTAAGGATAAAGCTAAAAAATGGCTGTACAGCTTACCAACAAATTCCATCTCAACTTGGGATGAATTTGTCACCGTTTTTCTTAAGAAATTTTTTCCTATTCATAAAACGGTAAAGCTTAGGAACAGCATTCAAAACTTTAAAATTATCCCGGGAGAACCTTTTTGGAAGTATTTTGACCGATTTAAAGATCTTCTCATCCAATGTCCTCATCACGGTTTAGAGAAATGGCGATTGTGCCAAATAATTTATGAGGGATTAGATTATTCTGCAAAAACTTCCTTAGAATCAATGTGCCACGGGGATTTTATGAGGAAAAATGCTGATGAAGCTTGGGAGTTTTTGGAGAGTCTTTCTGAAAAAACAATGCAATGGGAACAGTGCGATGACAGGGTTTCATCAGTTCCCCATTCTAAGTCTAGTGGTCTTTCCTTGGAGTCAAACATTGCTTCTGAAGCGAAGATGGCGACAATTCTGCGGAGGTTAGAAGCCTTAGAAATTAAGGAACGAGCTCCAGCTCAACTCAATCATGTTTCTTTCCCAGGATGTCATAATTGTCAGTCTCCTACCCACGTTTCAGAGGAATGCCCTCTCCTAGGAAATAACAACGCAATAGAACAGATGAACGCTGCATTCCAGCACCCTAGAAATGATCCATTTTCTCCAACCTACAATCCAGGTTGGAGAAATCATCCCAACTTTGCATGGAATCTAGGAAATTCTCCCGGAACTCAAAATTTCACTCCCGCTTCGACCCAACATTTTCCTAGGGGAAACACAGTTCCATTCAATTCTCATTCACAATTTCAACAACCCAATCTGCCGTATCAAAATCAGTCTCCTCCTCATCAAGCTGTAATTCAAACTCCTCACAATCCAGATCAAGATAAACGTCTCAATGTCTTGGAAAGGGGTTTAGAAACCATAATTAAGGCCTCTACTCAAACCACGAATATGTTGACTCAAACATCTAGCACGTTGAATTCCTTCATGCAATCAACCGGACAAATGCTCAACTCCAACACTCAAGCTATAGCTAGATTAGAATCCCAACTTGGTCAACTAGCTAGTGCCGTGAGTGAAAGAGAGAAAGGAAAATTTCCGAGTCAACCCGTGGTCAACCCTAATAACACAGGATGCAGTTCATCCTATGAAGCTCAAGTGAATGCAATCCATTCACTTCGGTCAGGTAGACAGGTCGATAATCAAGTGAGAACTCCGCCAAGTCAAACTCTTGATCCTGTACAAATTCCTTCTCCTTCTCCTTCTGATGAATCTATTCAACAATCACTCCCCTCAGATGACCAAGAACCTGAACCCGAACCTGAGCCTGCTTTTGATAGATTTAGACCGGTTGCTCCCTTTCCAGATAGACTCAGGTCTAGGAAACACTCTCCTCAGGAGGAGAAAATCCTAGAGACATTCAAGCAGGTTAAGGTCAACATTCCTCTCTTAGATGTAATTGAACAAATTCCATCTTATGCTAAATTTTTAAAAGAATTGTGCACTAAGAAGAGGAGAATAAATGTCCCAAAGAAAGTCTTTTTAGCCGCCAATATCAGTGAAATGCTGTCAAATCCCATACCTTTGAAACGTAAAGATCCAGGTTCCCCCATCATTTCATGTATCATTGGTAATACTCACATTGATAAGGCGCTTTTAGACTTAGGGGCCAGTGTCAATTTGCTTCCATATTCAGTCTATCAGCAATTGGGTCTAGGTGTACTGAACCCAACCAAATGCACCTTACAGTTGGCTGATAGATCTGTCAAGGTCCCTATGGGTGAGTTAGAGGATGTTCTGATTAAGGTTGGAGATTTTATTTTTCCAGTAGATTTTGTAGTCTTGGAAACACAGCCTGTTTCCAATCCCAAAGGACAGACACCTGTCATCTTAGGACGACCGTTCTTAGCCACTTCTAATGCTCTCATCAACTGTAGAACTGGTCAAATGAAGCTGTCCTTTGGGAATTTGACTGCTGATCTCAACATTTTTAATCCAGGGGACCAACCAAATAATCAGCCTCTAGAAATAAACTACATTCAGGAAAGATCAGAAGAAGAAGAAGAAGAAGAAGAGTGTGATTTAAGTTTTGAGGAAATTTTTGATGAAGAGTTAGAGTTTTTAGAAGAAGCAGATCAGGTCCTTGAGAATAATAAAACTGTGTTAAACATTTGCTGCTTTGAATTAAATTTTGAAGAACTCTTTCTTGATGAACTTAGATTCTTGGAGAATAATCAACAACCAAATTTTCAGAACTTCACAGAAGAATTGGTTGTTAGAAAACAAAACTTCACAGTACAAGAGTCTAAGTTCATTAAGAAATACAAAATGCATGACACCAATAATACCTACCTTACCTTGTTGCAAGAATTATTGAACACCCCGAAATGCTTAAAAATTCACATTATTGATTATATCATTCTGAATTTGTTTAAAATCCGGGGAAGAATTTTCAACAGTAAGGTAGGATTCAATGTAGAACAGGAACTCTTCATGTTGAATATTTCATTCTACATTGTTTATTTTGTTTATTTCAGAATAATAAAAAGAATTTATTCTTCTCTCATTTGAGAGTTTCTTGTTCAGTTGCTTAAAAGAAAAAGAAAAAAAAAGAGAAAAAAAAGAAAAAAAAAGAAAAAAAAAAA
>NC_033802.1:62533064-62540178 GCF_001876935.1 Asparagus officinalis
GGTTAGGGTTAGGCGAGGGTTAGGGTTAGGGTTAGGGTTAGGGTTAGGGTTAGGTGAGGGTTAGGTGAGGGTGGGGGTTAGATGTTATGGTTAGGGTTAGTCGAGGTTTAGGGTTAGGGTTCGGTTAGGGTTAGGGTTAGGGTTAGGCGAGGGTTAGGGTTAGGGTTAGGGTTCGATTAGGGTTAGGGTTTGGGTTTGGGTTAGGATTAGGGTTAGAGGAGGGTTAGGTGAGGGTGGAGGTGATGTTGAGGGTGAGGGTTAGGGTTAGGGTTAGGTGATCGAGGGTGAGGTGAGTGTTAGGTGATCGAGGGTGGGGTGAGGGTGAGGGGTGATCGAGGGTGAGGGTTAGGGTTCGGTGAGGGTTAGGGTTAGGGTTAGGCGAGGGTTAGGGCTAGGGTTAGGGTTAGGGTTCGGTGAGGGTTAGGGTTAGGGTTAGGCGAGGGTTAGGGTTAGGGTTAGGGTTCGATTAGGGTTAGGGTTTGGGTTTGGGTTAGGATTAGGGTTAGAGGAGGGTTAGGTGAGGGTGGAGGTGATGTTGAGGGTGAGGGTTAGGGTTAGGGTTAGGTGATCGAGGGTGAGGTGAGTGTTAGGTGATCGAGGGTGGGGTGAGGGTGAGGGTTAGGGTTAGGGTTAGGCGAGGGTTAGGGTTAGGGTTAGGGTTCGATTAGGGTTAGGGTTTGGGTTTGGGTTAGGATTAGGGTTAGAGGAGGGTTAGGTGAGGGTGGAGGTGATGGTGAGGGTGAGGGTTAGGGTTAGGGTTATTTGATCGAGGGTGGGGTGAGTGTTAGAGTTATGTGATCGAGGGTGAGGTGAGGGTGAGGGGTGATGGGTGAGGGTGAGTTTGAGGGTTAAGGTTAGGGTTAGGGTTAGGGGAGGGTGAAGGTGAGTGTGAGGGTGAGGGTTAGGTGATGGTGAGGTTGAGGGTTAGGGTTAGGGTTAGGGTTAGGGTTAGGTGAGGGTGAGGGTGGGGGTGGGGGTGAGGGTGAGGATAAGGGGTTAGCGTAACTATTATACGAGGGGTGTAAGGAGTTCACAAGGCTTTCTTTTATGCTGAGGCTTATTCATATTCAAAGGATAATATCTTATCCGCATCTCCCGCCTATTTTTGTGCATGAGGAGATCTTGGCCTTTGATTGATAAATCAAAGGCCAAGATCTCATTAGGAGATATTAGGAACCCTCTCATTAGTAGAGGATCCGGATCCGATTAAGTACAGCGGGTAGGTGCTGCCGAAATTTTGACGAAATAAAAGTACACTTGAACACACGTAAATACATATACACGCTACGTTTACATACCTAATGGGATAGAAGCCTTCCTCTGACAGCCGATCACACACACTTGTCCTATAACTTAAAATGATATATGTAGGGATATGCTCACTTCCATTAATTTTTAAATTCTAGATGCGGACAATTCCTGACAAATCGTTCATGGGCATACCACGTGATCGAAGGCATCTAGACACTCGATACAAGGATGGGATAGAAGCTTTCTTAGCCTACTCTGACACCAACCCTCTACGGTCACTCAGCGGGTTGATTTTTTGTCCTTGTAAGAATTGTAGGAATGATAAAATGCTCACTAGGAGTGACGTAAGTTTCCATCTGTCAATCAATGGATTTGATAGCTCTTATGTATTTTGGAGTCATCACGGTGAAGGCGTCCCGGTGATGCAATTAGAGGAAGAGTTTACTGATGTCGACAATCCGACAATTGACACAACTGATATGTTGGAAGATATTCTTACCGTGCCGTCTTCGAGTGATGTTAACACTACTGATATGTTTCAAGATGTAGCCCGATTGATGAGACTTGTTGAAGAAAACGAGTCACCGTTATACGAGGGTTGCACCGAGTTCACAAGGCTTTCTTTTATGCTGAGGCTTCTTCATATCCAAACACTCAGTGGGATGGCTGTTACACATTTCGATATGTTATTAGACTTGCTCAGGAAAGTCATTCCAGGCGGCGAGAAGAGCATCCCCACAACTTATTATGAAGCTCACAAGATTGTTGATACCCTGGGTCTTGATTACAAAAAGATAGACGCCTGTCCTAATGACTGCATCTTGTACAATAAGGGTAATGAAGGTCTAGAGGAATGTCCGACGTGTCATGTATCACGCTGGAAAAAACATACGGGCACATCTGAAGGCATATCATCCAATAAACAGAGCAGAATCCCTGTGAAGGTTCTCCGATATTTTCCTATTATTCCTAGGCTGCAGAGGTTTTATATGTCTGCCGAGCTGGCTGAGAATATGCGATGGCATTCGACCGATCGTAAAGAGGACGGGAAATTGAGACATCCTGCTGATGGTGAGGCATGGAAGCACATCGATCGTATATACCCTGACTTTGGTAAGGAGTCTCGGAATATTAGGCTGGGGCTTGCTAGCGACGGATTTAATCCGTTTGGAGTAATGAGCTCTGCTTGGTCTACCTGGCCAGTGTTGCTGACACCGTACAACCTGCCGCCGTCGATGTGCATGAAGCAGCCATACATGATACTGTCACTCTTGATCCCTGGAAGATATTCTCCTGGAAATGACATTGATGTTTTCCTCCAACCATTAATTGACGACTTGAAGCTTCTCTGGGATGAAGGCGTCAGCACTTACGATGCTTATGGTAAGGAGGCTTTCCGTATGCGTGCAATGGTCATGTGGACAATTAATGACTTTCCAGCATATGCTAACTTGTCTGGATGGTCGACGAAGGGTCAGATTGCTTGTCCGGTTTGCATGTCAGATTATGAGGGAAAGTTCCTGAAATACAGCCGCAAGTTCTGTTATTGGCAACACAGAAGATGGTTACCTACAGGGCACAAGTTCAGAAAGTTAGTAGGAAAGTTCGACGGCAATCCAGAAAACAGACCGGCACCACCAAGGCTGACCGGGGAAGAAATATTTGAGCTTCTACATCCTCTACCTAAAAAAATATTTGGAAAGAAAAGATTCAACAAAGAAAATCCATTTGGGGTTAGGAGAAAAATATTGAAGCAAAATTGGAAGGGAAGGGGAAAGGGTAAGCAAACAAGGATGGGAAATAAACCTCGCACTGTCCAATCGCATGTGCGTGTCTCTAAGGGTACTGAACTTCCGCATGGATGGTCAAAATTCAGCATATTTTATCAATTGCCATATTGGAGAAGTTTAAAAATACGTCACAACTTGGATGTCATGCACATCGAGAAGAACATATGCGAGAATCTCTTGAACACTTTGTTGCAGGACGGGAAAAAATCAAAAGATGACTTAAGGGCACGTCGAGACCTAGCAGAATTGAACATCCGTCCCGAACTGCAAGCTATAGATAAGGGTGACGGAAAGTTTGTACTCCCAGCCTCCCGTGTCACACTGTCGAAGGATGAGATCCATAATATGTGTTTATTTCTAAAGTCCGTGAAGACACCGGATGGTTATGCTTCAAACATTTCAGCAAATGTGCATATTGAGGACAGGAAAATTTTGGGACTCAAGACACATGACCATCATATTCTATTGCATCAACTTCTCCCGGTTGCGTTGCGACATGCTGAGAAGGAACTCGCGATGGTGGTAATAGAATATTGCGGTTTCTTCAAGCAGTTGTGCTCCAAGGTGATTGATGTCAGGGAGTTTGAAGAATTAGAGGGACGTGTAGCCAATACACTGTGTAAAATGGAAATTCTATTTCCACCCTCGTTCTTTACGGTCATGGTGCATCTCACAATACATTTAGCATATGAAGCCCGCATCGCAGGACCAGTTCAATATCGCTGGATGTACCCTGTGGAGAGGTATTTATTATTATAATGCTCAATTAATATTTGTTAAATTACGTATATCAGTTTTATTTTGTCACAAATCATGAAACTATATGCTTGTAGGTATTTGGGTTTCATGAAACATTTGATGCATAATCGTGCACGTCCTGAAGGATCGATAGCAGAGAACTATATAAGTAATGAGAGTTTGAATTTCATCTCTCGTTACTTGCGGGGTGTGGAGACAAGGCTCAACCGTCCCCAACGAATAATTGACGGAACATTCTATAATGATCGTGGGGAGGACACTAGATTCCCCAGAATGGAGCTAGATCAAGCCCACACATATATCTTGAGCAATGATACTACATTTAACATATACGCGACGTAAGTATTTAACTGTTTGAATCAGATCATATCACATCACAATAACTATCTCTATTTAACTGTTGTAAATGATTTTATTCTAGGCTTCACATCCGATATGTCCAGACTATTCTTAAATGCAGAACAAAAAACAAAAGAGTTATGGACACACACTCTAGACAATTCCCTGCATGGCTGAAGGGTGAAGTAAGATTTATTTACATTTCTGATTCGTATATCAAATATGTGCCTGCCAACAGATATTTAAACTATTTGTTTCTTTTCTTAAAGGTTGACCGACGTATTACGAATGGGGTTAACCTGCCTGAGAAAATATGTTTATATGCCAGAGGTCCTTCTAACGTGGTAAAGCGTTATGGAGGCTACTGTATCAACGGCTTTAGGTTTAACACCATCGGTTTCGAAGAGAGACGACAAACGCAAAATAGCGGTGTGTTCTGCTCCTTCTCGCAACTGTCATACGCTAGTTCAAAAGATCTAAATCCGATACAAGGTGAAATCTATTGCTACGGTCAGGTAGAAGACATTGTGGAGATTTTCTATGGGATTAATAATGAAGTCAGACATGTGATGTTTAAGGTTCGTTGGAGTGAGCTGAAAAAGGCGAAGGATGACTACGGTTACACACTCGTTAATCTTAACAAGGAAATATATCAGACTGAAAAGTACATGTTAGCTGCTCACGCAAAACAGTGCTTTTATGTCAAAGATATAATGAAAAATGACGAATGGGTTGTCCTTAAGAATCCGCCTAGATCCTACATTCATGAAGCCGTGTCTGATGAAGATCATGAAGATGTTATCTTGGCCGACGAAACAGTTGCTGAGTTTTCCTTGACACAAAATAATCTGGTGGATGAAATTGCACTGGCACGCCCTGATGTACCTGCGGTTATATGTGAGCCAAGGCGTAAAATCAAAAAACGAGTCCACGGTAGAGTCGATAAAACTATAAGGACAGTCCTTTTGTCTGCACGCACACGGTCGCAGGCTAACCGCACACGGTCGCAGAGTAGAGCCTCAACATCATCATAAGGACATGTATCAGTTTGTGTTATGTAGTATAGTATTGCCTTTATATTATCTGTTTGACTGGTTATCATGTATCAGTTTTTGTCATGTATTATAGTATTGCCTTTATATTATCTGTTTGACTGGTTATCATGTATCAGTTTTTGTCATGTATTATAGTATTGCCTTTATATTATCTGTTTGACTGGTTATCATGTATCAGTTTTTGTCATGTATTATAGTATTGCCTTTATATTATCTGTTTGACTGGTTATCATGTATCAGTTTGTGTCATGTATTATAGTATTGCCTTTATATTATCTGTTTGACTGGTTATCATGTATCAGTTTTTGTCATGTATTATAGTTTTGTTGGGTACTCATTATGTTTTCAAAGTATAGATGACAAAAGGATTACGTAAGAGAGCGCTTGAGAGACTTATTGGTAGACATTCTGGAGGCGACGCACATGGCTCTACGTCAGGTATTTTTATTTATTTATTATATCTGTACATTTCTATAAACTATTAATACGAGCCTAACATTATTTTTTCACATTTCCTACGCAGGCCGCATCGCTGCTACACATGACGGGCCGCCACAGGACACAGGACGAGGAGATGCTCCACCTGATGCGGAGACACTCGTTGATCCTGCCCAGCATGCAGAGATGCCGCCGTCGCCTCCTCAGGCTGCAGATGTATTGGAGGAGCGCCGATATGAGCCATATAGCGCAGCTGTAGAAGCTGCGCCACTACCGCCGGATTCTATTCCGGATCAGCGAGCCCACGACCCGGCCAAGGTGAAGGAGGATTGGGATGCTTATCATGATTTGCGACTTATCGCACAGCAGAGGTATGAACAAGCAAGGCGTAGATGCCTCGAATTGAAAGGTGTGTATAGATTTTTATAGTTTATATGTTAATATTTTAATTTGTATTATCGATATTGATTGATTTATATTTCGCCTGAATTTCATTTTTTCGTAGGTACCGAGCGACCTACTAGGCGCGGCCGCAGTAGTACCAAGCCACAGAACCTCGTCCCAGATATTCGTCGGAGGGCCGTGATCCGATGGGAGAACGGCGTGCCTGTCGGGCCATTTGCTAACTCTTTCAACAATTTCCTCGCCGCTTTAGCCAGGAGACATGATTTCTTCAACATATATTTGACGTGGAAGTCGCAGCGGATTGATGCGCTGGTGGCTTGTTGGCGATATATATGTGTGAGTCATTTATTTTATAGTTTATATTATTTTGTTTAACACACTGATTTGTATCTCTTTTTTCATTGTATGCTGAAGCGATTTTTCTTTCTTGACGATTACGCTTATGCCTGGACTTACTGCTTCACGCAAATCAATCTATCGTTCAAGAGGTGGCGGTCAGAGCTGAAGAAAAAATATTTTACTCAAAGAACAGAAGATTGGGAGCGTTACTGGCATCTTGACGAGCGCGCCGATGGGGTTGATTTTTTTGCACTTTGCGATTATTGGGACACGGCCGAAGCTCAGGTATTATTGAAGTATATATCTTTGTTTATTGTTTGAAATTCTATATTATATCTGTTTAACATTCTTTTGCAGGAACAAGCTGAAATAGCAAGGAGGAACCGCAATGCGCCCCGCAGTTACGAGCATCACGGGGGCTCCAGGTCCTTCAGCCAGCATTATCATCAATTGGCGCTTGAGGTATATAATATATTAGCTCTTAGGTTATCAATTTGAGTATAATTTATGTGTTATGAGTTAATGATATATGTGAATAAAATAGGGAAGGGGAGAACCTTATCGCACAGCAGAGGTATGAACAAGCAAGGCGTAGATGCCTCGAATTGAAAGGTGTGTATAGATTTATGTGTTATGAGTTAATGATATATGTGAATAAAATAGGGAAGAGGAGAACTCGGGCATTTTGCAGATCGTATTCTGACTGGTTGGAGACCAAATTACGCCGATGAAGTGAAG
>NC_033802.1:62541178-62578373 GCF_001876935.1 Asparagus officinalis
AATTCAGTTTTTGATGATGTACGTATTGCTCTATAACGTTTTATTTATTTTTTTAGGCTGGGACTTCTCTACAAGGTGGAGTTGGTGATGAGGATGAGGATGATGATGATCGGGACGGAGTTTATTTGTTTTAACATTAAAAACAATGGGTGTGCTGTATAAACATTTCTAATGTTGGGTGTGCTGTATAAACATTTCTAATGTTGGGATATTTATTATGTTTTTAGTGAAATAATTGTTATATATACGTGAAATATGTGTTATATGTGCTTGTGTTGGGTAAATTTATTGTACAGGTTATTGTTGTGAAATATATTGTACAGGAATTTCTTATTTTCAAAATTTTTTTTAAAAAAATTCAGATTATTTTTAGCGACGGATATTCCGTCGCTAAAAGCTCTTTTAGCGACGGAAAACTGACATGCCAGATGTGCACTAAACAACTTTTAGCAACGGATTTTCCATCGCCAATAAATATTGGCGACGGAAAATTATATAGCGACGGATTTTCCGTCGCTATATATCCGTCGCCAAAAGTTTATTTTGGCGACGGAAAATCCGTCGCCAAAAAATAATAATTTGGCGACGGATTTTCCGTCGCTATATATCCGTCGCTATAAATTAGCGACGGATTTGCCGTCGCTAAAGGTAGATTTACCTACCCTGACAATAGTGACGGATTTTTAGCGACGGAATTTCTTTTTTTCCGTCGCTAAAACTTTTAGCGACGGATTTTGGACTTTTGGCGACGGATTTTTCCGTCGCCAATAGTCCCCTTTGCAGTAGTGATTGAGTGGACCGGACTGTGTTGTAGATTTTAGACTTGAAAATCAAATGAAACTTCATGGACCTGAACTGCTGGAATTGAAATCAATGGACCGGACTTGTTGCACTTGATTTTTATTTTCTTTTGAAATTCATATGGGCCTCCTATGTTGGGCTAGAGAAGAACAAAAAGCAAATTCAAAGGTGGAGATTGTTTTTCTTGGGGCTCAAGACAAATCCAATGGCTCATATTCATTGATGATTACTATAAATAGGGGTAGAGAGTGAGGGGTTAAGTGTGTGAAAATTTTTATAACTCCTTTTGGAGAGGAGGGCTACTCTTAATTGAGAAGGCCTTCCAAAATTATAACTTTTTATTGCAATTAATAATAATAATTTTTTCACCAATTTAATTTTTTTCTTCTTCTCTTTATTGGATGATGAAGATGAAGATGAAGATGGAGATATATTTGAAGGTTTGCATTTCTTTTCTTTTTCTCTTTTATTGCTTATTAGTTTAGATTTATTTTTATGCTTGTAGTTAGATTTTATTTTCTTGTTAAATAGCCAAGAGGCTAGAACCCTCTTACCTTAGATTTATTTTATGCTTATGGAGTAGATTTATTTTCGTGCATTTAATTCTTGCAATTTTATTTTATAGTTTAGATTTTGCAATTTATTTTGTAGTTAGATTTTAATTTCTTACAGTATTCACCTTGAGGCTAGAACCCTCTTGGGTTTAGTTTTTCTTTTTGTTTATTTTTATTTTGTTTGATTCGCCTTTAGGCTAGAACCCTCTAGGGAATCACCCTTTTCTAAGAAGTGGGTTCAATTTTAGATTATCCATATCTATAATTGAATTCACCATCTTTAATTTCTTGCATTTTCTTTTATTCTAGAATTTTGTTCTTCATTCTTGATTTTTTTTATTTTTGTTTCTTGATTTTATTCATTTTTCCTTCTCACCTTATTGATCATACTCACTCTTTTTCAAATCCACTCTCACTTACACTTTGCACCTATTCACACACCATTTTCACTATCTCAATCTCTTCACAATCATATTCACTCATCAATCTTATTTGTCACGCACATAACATGAGAACCGATTTTATATTTTCTCCTACAAAACACCTTCCTCGTGGGATCGATATCTTAAATACTATAACTTGACACGGTTGTGCACTTGCAACCTTTTTGGTACATGTTTATGCCGCATCAAGTTTTTGGCGCCGTTGCCGGGGAAGGTGCTTAAGTAGGTTTTAATTATTTTGGTTCTTTAACTTGTGTGTTTTTTGTGAAGGAAACGCTTGGAGCTTGAAGATCGCGGATTGGAGAACTAGGATTTGAAGATTTGCTTTCGGGTAAGTCATCTTTCTAGTTTTTAATTCCACCCTTTAGCTACTTTTTCACAATTAGAGACAATTAGGATTAAAAAAAAGATTTTATTTCTCGTTGACCATAATAAAATTCATCCTCCACTTTGACATTTACTAACAAGATAATAAATTCAAACAAATCCCCCCTTCTCATTCGTTTGATTGTTAACCCTAATTAAAAAAAAGATTTTTCTTTTCCATCCTTTTTAGTTGTTTTTAATTCATAGGGTTGCATTTCATATTGATAGTAGGAATTCACCAAGTGATTTGAGCATCTTGATTTGGCACACACTTAAAAATATCTTTAAGGGCAAAAAACCCATAATCAAGATAAGGTGAGAGATTTCATCACCCTTTCCTTAGCCCAAAAATCACTAATTCCTCACTTCACAAACTCAAGCCTAATAAAACTCATTAGACGTTAGCCCCTAAGGATTCGAGCTCAATAAGGAACAAGAAATCCTTAAGTGAACCGGTTTAAGTTTTCTCAGATTAGTTGGTGTCTAAGGCAAGGTTTAGGGGTTGCGTAAAGCGCTCCGTAAGGAAAGAGGTACTTAATTGATCTTTGATCACCCTCTAGTACTATCCTTACCTGGCTAACTACCTGGGTAAAACTTTTATCTTTTCACTGTAAGAGTTTTTGGTTAGGAGCTGATCTAGTGAATTAGGCTAAACCCTAGAATTAGAGTGATTGAAAAGTGATTGTTTTGATTTGTTTTAGTTAAGATTTTTTTTTATCTTCTCATAAAAAAACTAATTTTCTTTCTTTTCTTTAAAAAAATATATAAAAAAAATAATAAAAAACAAATATTTTGGTGTATGCAACAGTGGATTAGGGATAATACACATCGATTAATTCGCTTTGAACCAATCATAGAAATGGAGCATCCTAATCCACCCGTTCTTCATGATATGTGCTATCCCATTAGGAATGCAATCCCCTCATGCATTAGGCTCCCCGAAACAAATGGAATAAATTTTGAGCTTAGACCGCAATACATAAACATGCTTCCCAAATTCCTTGGTAATAAAACAGAAGATGCATATATTTTTATTTCGGAATTTGAGGAAGTGTGTATTATGATTAAAATGAGAGAATTAACCGAAGATGCGATTAAGCTTAGATTTATTACATTTGCTCTTAAGGATAAAGCTAAAAAATGACTGTACAGCTTACCAACAAATTCCATCACTACTTGGGAAGAATTTATCACAATTTTTCTTAAAAAAAATTTCCCTATCCATAAAACGGTAAAGCTAAGAAACAGCATCATGAATTTTAAAATTATCCCAGGAGAACCTTTTTGGAAGTATTTTGACCGATTTAAAGATCTTCTCATCCAATGTCCTCATCACAGTTTAGAAAAATGGCGATTGTGCCAAATAATTTATGAGGGATTAGATTATTCTGTAAAAACTTTCTTAGAATTAATGTGCCACGGGGATTTTATGAGGAAAAATGTTGATGAAGCTTGAGAGTTTTTGGAGAGTCTTTCTGAAAAACAATGCAATGGGAACACTGTGATGATAGGGTTTCATCAGTTCCCCAATCTAAGTCTAGTGGTCTTTCCTTGGAGTCAAACATTGCTTCTGAAGCGAAGATGGCGACGATTCTGCGAAGGTTAGAAGCTTTAGAAATTAAGGAACGAGCTCCAGCTCAAATC
The DNA here is from genome assembly GCF_001876935.1 of Asparagus officinalis. NCBI lineage: Eukaryota > Viridiplantae > Streptophyta > Magnoliopsida > Asparagales > Asparagaceae > Asparagus > Asparagus officinalis. The sequence goes on from NC_033802.1 coordinate 62,544,987, forward strand.
AATCATGTTTCTGCCACTCACGTTTCAGAGGAATTTCCTCTCCTAGGAAACAACAATTCATTAGAACAGATGAACGCTGCATTCCAGCACCCTAGAAATGATCCATTTTCTCCAACCTACAATCCAGGTTGGAGAAATCATCCCAACTTTGCATGGAATCAAGGAAATTCTCCTGGAACTCAATACTTCACTCCCGCTTCGACCCAACATTTTCCTAGGGGAAACACAGTTCATTTCAATTCTCATCCACAATTTCAACAACCCAATCTGTCGTATCAAAATCAATCTCCTCTTCATCAAGCTGTAATTCAGACTCCTCACAATCCAGATCAGGATAAACGTCTCAATGTCTTGGAAAGGGGTTTAGAAACTATAATTAAGGCCTCTACTCAAACCACGAATATGTTGACTCAAACGTCTAGCACGTTGAATTCCTTCATGCAGTCCACTGGACAAATGCTCAGCTCCAACACTCAAGCTATAGCTAGATTAGAATCCCAACTTGGTCAACTAGCTAGTGCCATGAGTGAAAGAGAGAAAGAAAAATTTCCAAGTCAACTCGTGGTCAACCCTAAGAACACAGGATGCAGTTCATCCTATGAAGCCCAAGTGAATGCAATCCATTCACTTCGGTCAGGTAGACAGGTCGATAATCAAGTGAGAACTCCTCCAAGTCAAACTCTTGATCCTGTACAAATTCCTTCTCCTTCTTCTTCTGATGAATCTATTCAACAATCACTTCCCTCAGATAACCAAGAACCTGAACCCGAACCTGAGCCTGCTTTTGATAGATTTAGACCGGTTGCTCCCTTCCCAGATAGACTCAGGTCTAGGAAACACTATCCTCAGGAGGAGAAGATCCTAGAAACATTCAAGCAGGTTAAGGTCAACATTCCTCTCTTAGATGTAATTGAACAAATTCCATCTTATGCTAAATTTTTAAAAGAATTGTGCACTACGAAGAGGCGAATAAATGTTCCAAAGAAAGTCTTTTTAGCCGCCAATATCAGTGAAATGCTGTCAAATCCCATACCTTTGAAACGTAAAGATCCAGGTTCCCCCCATCATTTCATGTATCATTGGTAATACTCACATTGATAAGGCGCTTTTAGACTTAGGGGCCAGTGTCAATTTGCTTCCATATTCAGTCTATCAGCAATTGGGTCTAGGTGTACTGAACCCAACCAAATGCACCTTACAGTTGGCTGATAGATCTGTCAAGGTCCCTATGGGTGAGTTAGAGGATGTTCTGATTAAGGTTGGAGATTTTATTTTTCCAGTAGATTTTGTAGTCTTGGAAACACAGCCTGTTTCCAATCACAAAGGACATACATCTGTCATCTTTGGACGACCGTTCTTAGCCACTTCTAATGCTCTCATCAACTGTAGAACTGGTCAAATGAAGCTGTCTTTTGGGAATTTGACTGATGATCTCAACATTTTTAATCCAGGGGGCCAACCAAATAATCAGCCTCTAGAAATAAACTACATTAAGGAAAGATCAGAAGAAGATGAAGAAGAAGAGTCTGATTTGAGTTTTGAGAAAATTTTTAATGAAGAGTTAGAGTTTTTAAAAGAAGTAGATCAGGTCCTTGAGAATAATAAAACTGTGTTAAACATGTGCTGCTTTGAGTTAAATTTTGAAGAACTCTTTCTTGATGAACTTAGATTCTTGGAGAATAATCAACAACCAAATTTTCAGAACTTCACAGAAGAATTGGTTGTTAGAAAACAAAACTTCACAGTACAAGAGTCTAAGTTCATTAAGAAATGCAAAATGCATGACACCAATAATACCTACCTTACCTTGTTGCATGAATTATTAAACACCCCGAAATGCTTGGAAATTCACATTATTGATTATATCATTCTGAATTTGTTTAAAATTCGGGAAGAATTTTTAACAGTAAGGTAGGATTCAATGTAGAACAAGAACTCTTCATGTTAAATATTTCATTCTACATTGTTTATTTTGTTTATTTTAGAATAATAAAAAGAATTTATTCTTCTCTCATGTGAGAGTTTCTTGTTCAGTTTTCAAAAAAAAAAGAAAAAAAAGAGAAAAAAAAGAAAGAAAAATAAAATTTTCATCCTCCTCAGACCAAAGGTAATTGCAGATTTTTATCAGCGGACCAAATGTAAGTGCTTCACTTCTTATCTGCTTTACTTTATGCATCATAGAGTTTGCATTGAGGACAATGCAAAATTTAGGTGTGGGGGTGAGAATTAGTTATTTTTTTTCTTTATTTTACATTTTTAGTTACATTTTTTCCCTTTTTCTTTAAAAAAAATTATAAAAATATCGTCACTTGCCAACTTGATAGAGTTATGTAATAATTAATTTATTTGATAAATTTAAAATTTTCTAATCCCTAGTTGGTTATTTACTTAAGTTCACTTTTTATGATAACTTTAAATAAATTTCTTAAGAAATGATTTTCAAAGTAGTATACTTTACTTAAGCCTTAACTTGGACTTTTATTTAAAATAATGAAATTTTTGCATGCTTAACTTAGAGTTGAAAATAATTTTTTTTCAAAGTGTCTTGATTTACATATTTTCAAAATATATATACATATACAAAAAAAATTGCAAAAGAAGAGTGCGAAAAATGGGCACCAAAAAGAAAAAAAAAACTCTTTAATTCAAGGTGATTCTATCTTATAAAGCCTAAGCTGACCGAGTAATTAAGCCCAAGGAGTATTTCCATACTTAATGACCTAAGCCCATTTGGGTTGGGATCCATTGGCCCAAAACTCGTTAAATGGTCACTTAGAAAGCCCGTTAAAGTAGAAAAAATCACCAAGGAAGAAAGAGTTAAAAAAACTAATAAATGTTTTATAGTTGTATATATGGTCTTGGAAAATATTTTAAATCAAGCAACTTGAAAATTATTTAAAACAAAGAGTTAGCATGTTCTTTTCAAAACTTTTAAATTAAATTTCTAAGTTTGGCTTGGTTTTGTATTGCTACAATGAGAAGATTTTCTTGAAAATATACCTTAGAGTTATATATAAAAATATTTTCTTGAGTGATAACTGGCTCCAATTAGATTATCTAAAAGTTATCAAGTGAATTTAGTTATTTACTAACCTTTTTAATTTGGCAAGTTGACCGAATTTTGTTGGTATATTCACTGCAAACCCTCACGAGACTACAACTCGTCCACTAGGGTAACCTAGGGGTTTAAAGGCTTGTTGTATACGCTAAATACAACCGCGATTCCTGCGAAAGTGAGTTAGAATTTTATTTTCTTTGCTAGAGGACTAGCAAAAGTTTAGGTATGGGGGTATTTGATAATCATATTTTATTACAATTTTATACCATCATTATCTATTTTACATGAATAAATATACAATTAATAATTGTTGTTAGCTTAGTTTCCACATAATTGAATGAAAATATAAATAAATATTATTAAATGTAAAAACCCCTAAAAATCTCTCTTCTCTATTTTATAGCATTTTAGAAGCCCATGAAACAAAAGCTTAAAAAAGGAAAATGCTTGAAGGCCCAAAGCCATCAAAAAAATAAAATAATTACACTCACTTTCTCTCATGGACCGGACCTCAAGAAGAGTGGGATTTTCATTTTTAATCAAGCCCCTTTAAGGCCCAAAGCCCATCAACAAATGTTTTACCCATGAGCTCTCAAGGATCAGGACTTGGCTTTTAATTGTAAAACTCTCATGACCGGACTTGTTTTTTTTTCTTAGCTGCTGGAGTTGGACCGAACTCTTCATGGGCCAAATACATAGACCGGACCTGCTGAAGACCACACATGGGCTGAAGATTAAAATCAAATGAAATGGAGAATTGCTGCAAGACCGGTGCTGATTTTTGGGCTGCAAACTTTGATTTGAAAATCATTGTGTGGGCATTTTACATTGGACTTGGGCATTGATATTTCATCATTGAGTGGACCGGACTGTGTTGTAGATTTTAGACTTGAAAATCAAATGAAACTTCGTGGACCTGGACTGCTGGAATTGAAATCAATGGACCGGACTTGTTGCACTTGATTTTTATTTTCTTTTGAAATTCATATGGGCCTCCTATGTTGGGCTAGAGAAGAACAAAAAACAAATTCAAATGTGGAGATTGCTTTGCTTGGGGCTGAAGGCAAATCCAATGGCTCATATTCATTGATGATTACTATAAATAGGGGTAGAAAGTGAGGGGTTAAGGGTGTGAAAATTTTTATAACTCCTTTTGGAGAGGAGGGCTACTCTTAATTGAGAAGACCTTCCAAAATTATAACTTTTTATTGTAATTAATAATAATAATTTTTTCACCACTTTAAATTTGTCTCTTCTTCTCTTTGTTGGATGATGAAGATGAAGATGAAGATGGAGAATTATTTGAAGGTTTGCATTTATTTTCTTTTTCTCTTTTATTGCTTATTAGTTTAGATTTATTTCTATGCTTGTAGTTAGATTTTATTTTCTTGTTAAATAGCCAAGAGGCTAGAACCCTCTTGCCTTAGATTTATTTTATGCTTATGGAGTAGATTTATTTTCGTGTATTTAATTCTTGCAATTTTATTTTATAGTTTAGATTTTGCAATTTATTTTATAGTTAGATTTTAATTTCTTACAGTATTCACCTTGAGGCTAGAACCCTCTTGGGTTTAGTTTTTCTTTTTGTTTATTTTTATTTTGTTTGATTCGCCTTTAGGCTAGAACCCTCTAGGGAATCACCCTTTTCTAAGAAGTGGGTTCAATTTTAGATTATTCATATCTATAATTGAATCCACCATCTTTAATTTCTTGCATTTTCTTTTATTCTAGAATTTGTTTTTCATTCTTGATTTTTTTTTTGTTTCTTGATTTTATTCATTTTTCCTTCTCACCTTATTGATCATACTCACTCTTTTTCAAATCCACTCTCACTTACACTTTGTACCTATTCACACACCATTTTTACTCTCTCAATCTCTTCACAATCATATTCACTCATCAATCTTATTTGTCACGCACACAACATAAGAACCTATTTTATATTTTCTCCTACAAAACACCTTCCTTGTGGGATCGATATCTTAAATACTATAACTTGACACGGTTGTGCACTTGCAACCTTTTTGGTACATGTTTATGACGCATCACGTACGACCCCCAGTCTGACGAACCATATGGGGTTCATTTTTATGCAAAGGACCGAGACGATCCGTAATCTTCACTTTGAATCGGGACAAGTCCACGCTGTCGTGAGGTTCTACCGAAGGTGAGGATGTCTTCGAAACAGGAACAGGAGCTATCAGAGACTCGAAAATGATCGCGGGAGGCGAATTTTCTGCAAAAGGGGATGGTTAGCTTGGCGGTGACGCGGGCCAGCAGTTGCTGGTTCGGCCTTGGCCGAGCCAGCAGCCGACAAGTTGGTTTTTTCGGGCCTTGTTTTGGATTTCGGCCTCCAGATTTGACGTGGTTTTGACAGTCTGTTGTCTTCATCGTTTGTTTGCAATTTCTTGGCTTCTTGCACCAGAATTCTTGCGTGCGCAAGTAAGGCGTGGCGTTTCTTGATCCGTTCTTTAAGAGTTGAACGGGTCCTCTTAACGGGGACCCATTCATTCGTCGTTGATTTGGAATAGTCGCCCGCTTGCTGCCGTGGCGGTTGGTGTCTTCTAGACTTCAGATCCGCTTTACAGCGGGTTCCATCAACTAGCTCGGAAGCTTTGGCCAATTGACGTGCGAGGCGCTGACATCGTCTTTGACGCGCTCTCTTTGATAAGGTCGGTGTGCTTTCAGTAGTGGCTTCGGCTTTGCAAGGTGTGCCTTGAGCCGCTGCAGGATGAGGATCTTGGTTTTGAACCTTCAGATCCAAGTGCCCCCGAACCTTCCTTGTGGAGTCTCTCCTATTCTTGCGAGGAGAGGATGATGTGGAAGATGAGGATAAGTATTCCTCATACTTTGCCTGGTCGAACTCGTACTCGACCTCTTCGTTGATCGGGATGATGATCTTTGGTTGCGACACTACAGCTTCGGTAGAGAAGCTGTCGGCTCCCACTGTGATCGCCAGTTTGTTTTCATCAAAAGTTACTTTTTCCATTACTTTCAAACCTGTTATACTGTTTATCGATTATAAGTTCAAACTGAAAGAAAAGTTAATCTTTTTATAAGATCTTCTTACAATGAAAAATAAAGATTATAACTTTATCAAACAAAACACTGCTATAGTTTATCTCTCGCTACTTTGCGTGGGATCTTTACCTGTGTCGGGGACGCGTTAGTCCGTGGGTCACCGCAGATCAAACCCAATTGACAGTTTAACTACGTTCTTGTTTCACAAAGGAAACAATTGCGGAAGCGACAATCATGACCAAGCGAGATTGTGGCTCTTCTCGAGATTAAAACCAAGTTTAATCCGGAGGAAAGAAGAGGAAAGAATCACAAACCTTTCGAAGGACTTTCTTTATGAAAGTATTCGCCAAGATCTGATTATTCTTCTCTGAAATTCGTGATTAGCTGGACAATTTGACAGCACCTCGCCTCTTCAATTTCAGATCCACTTGAAAGAAGACCCTAGGCTTCTATTTATAGGCTTTTGGAGACGTGTTTTTGGATAAGAATTGGTGTTTAAACGTTATTTGCGGTTAATAACTGCTTAAACGCATTTAGGGATAGCCTCAAAATAGTTGGGGAGGCCCTGGGACGAAAGAATCCTTAAAAATCATCGAAATCCGAGTTTGGGGAGGTTTTGTATCCAACAAGAGTCCTGGTGACTCAGAAATGTGCGAGTCAGCTTCTGGTGATTCGGAACTGTGCGAGTCAGCTCCCCATTTGGTGGCTCGCGCCTACACAAGCCTCCGGGTGTGTTTTCGTTCACCTTTTTGATATTTCGACGATTTGTGACTCCTCCAGTTCGCTCGTTTTACGTACGGTTCATCGTTTTCGCTGACTTGCACATTTTACTGATCCACTTTGTACGCTTACTGGTATTGAGTAAATTCCCTTGACTCGGATAATAACGTTTATCGTCTTCTTGTTGTCTTGAACTATGTTTGGGAGGCTATAGGTAATTTTCAACGTCTATAGTACTGCCTTAAGTTTTCTCTCTGATGAAGCCATGACAACCCAAAGCTCGTCATAAATCAACTCCAATGTGAGTCTGAAGCCAGACGTGAGCATCTGGCCCCTTACCAAAATACTATCATGTTAATGATTACCTTTGATAGTCATTTCCTCTAAATTCCATCGCCAATCCTCTTCAATAGGATGGCAGGACCATAAAACTATCATGTTAATGATTACCTCTGATAGTTACACCCTCTAAATTCCCTCGCCAATCCTATTCAATAGGATGGCGGGACCATAAAACTATCACGTTAATTATTACCTCTGATAGTCAATTCTTAACCCTCGTCAAGTAGTGTTCTACCATACGATGAACACCTACTTGCCTCTTGATCAAGATAGTGATCTACTATGCGATGATTCACTATCTAGTCTTTTTTGAACATTCTATAATCTTAGAATGATCGCAAATAGTGCCCTACCATGCGATGTGCCATTATTTTAATCACAGTCGTTATACTCCCATGTCACTGAACGATTTGGTTCCCTCCAAAATCTCCCACCAATCCTCTTCAACAGGATGATGGGTCCATAACAAAACTATCATGTTAATGATTACCTCTGATAGTTAATTCCTAACGTCGTCATTACCTCAAATGACGTTCGTTTTCCAACATTAGCCTACCAAGTAATGTGACTTTGTTTCCATCATCGTCGTCATACTTCTAAGTCACTGAACGACATGATTATCCTAACGTCGTCGTTTCCCTAAACAACGTTCGTTTTCTAACATTGGCCTACCAAGTGATGTGTCTTTATTTTCTTCATTATCGTTATACTCCTAAGTCACTGAACGATATGATTATCCTAACGTCGTCGTTTTCCCAAATGATGTTCGTTTTTCAACATTAGCCTACCAAGTGATGTGCCTTTGTTCTCATCATTGTCATCATACTTCCAAGTCACTGAATGACATGATCTTCCTAATGTCGTCATTTCCCCAAATGGCGTTCGTTTTCCAACATTGGCCTACCAAGTGATGTGCCTTTGTTTCAATTATCGTCGTCATACTTTTAAGTTATTGAACAACATGATCATCCTAACATTGTCATTTTTTATAAATGACGTTCGTTTTCCTGCAACAAACCTACCATATGATGAGCTTGATCTTTATTATCATGCATTTGATCTAAGGTCTTAAAAAGGGCTAAGGATAGAGGAAAATCTTAGCATTGAGCCAAAGAGAAATTTCTCGACAACTTACCATGCTAAGGGCAAAAGCATGGCTAGTCCAACTCAAACGGCAGTTGGTAAAGATACATCAAGTCCGTTGATAGCTGAGGGTTTGCTAAAAATCCTAAGTCATGATTGTCAATCCCACATGGGTCTGACGAAACACACACCGAATGACAAGACTCAATGAATAGTCGAACTTCATCTTGAAGTATTAAGGTTCGTCCAGAAATGATAAACTTCACCTACAACCACGAGATTCACCCCGAAACATCAAAGCTCGCCAAGAGGCTAAGCACGTCGTGCAAACCAAGCTCATCATAGTTGAGAAGGTTCAAAGTATTTCAGACCCCATACAACCCAATTTGGGTCTAAAATCTTTGAAAGGGGTCTTGTAGACACCAAAAAAATGCCAAGGAATAAAGCAAGGTTGAACCTCGCTACAAGCATGATGAGGCTCGTCATCATAATGAACCTCATCTCAGGCAACGAAGCCCATCATGATGATGAACATCATTGAAGATGAAGTCCATCCGCAGATGAACCACGTAAAATGGCACTTCACTCTCAAAAGACGAACTTCGTCTTTGAAGACGAAACTCGCCCAGAAATGAAGTTCGTCATTAAAGTTGAGGTTTGTCCAGAAACAAAGTTCGTCATTAAAGATGAAGTTCGTCATTGAAGACGAAGTTCGTCGTTGCCATTATTAATGAACCTCGTATATAGCCGAACCTCGTCTGTCATAATTTTCATAGGCTACATTTAAGGAAGGTTAATGACCAATAACTTACCCATTTAAGGAGAGTTAATGACCTCATTTAAATGGGAGTTAATGACCATTAACTCCCTCATTATAAGGAGAGTTAAAGCCCATTAACTCACTCCATAATGGCCCTAAGCCTATAAACAGACATGATCAACATGAAAAGCAGGAGGAGGGGATGGAGAGGCTAGTGAAAAAAGCCTATCTCTCCTCCACTCTTATGGATCTTCATAGATCATTGGCTAATCATTTGACCTTAGAACGTTGAAGCTCATAACGAGCATGACGAGGGTCATTACAATGATGAACCTCGTCTCAAACAACAAAGCTTGTCGTTAGAAATAATATGTGAAGATCGTCATTGGAAACAAGGTTCGAATCTCATCATTGGAAATGAGACTTGACATCAAAAACGAAGCTCGTCATTGGAAACGAGGTTCGAAGCTCGTCATTGGATACGAGATTCGGAGTTCATCATCGGAGGTGAAGTTCGTCAATAAAAACAAAGCTTGTCATTAGATTTAAAGCTCGTCAGTGAAGATAAAACTCATTATTAAAGAAGCTTACGAGGCTCGCCACGTAGCGAGGCTCGACATCAAAGACGAGGCTCGCTACGCAGTAGGCTCGCCACGCAGTGAGGCTTGACATCAAGGATGAGGTTTGCCAACGCAGTGAAGTTCGTCACCCATATTAAATCAGGCTGTAATGGCCACGAAGACCCAGTCAGCCATATGGGCTAGATTCAAGGAGTCAGTTACGTCACGACTCCACAATTTCAGCGCATCAGTTACGCCCACGACTCCACGATTGTAGCACATCGGTTACGTGCTCAAACTCCTATAAATAGCCTCGAGCAACTATTAAAGGGGACTAGACTTTGTATTTCGATACTCGGACTTGGAGATCTTTGGCTATCGCGAGAAGAGAAATCGACGTTCGTATTCTCGTTTTCTAACCCACGTCAGAAGCTCTTGTGATCTTGTTCTGATCGTCAACGGGAAGCAATCTCGACTCAAGCATCGAGGGAAGCATCCTTTCGCCACCAAGAACCCACCTTAAACAAAAGAGAAGCTGAATTAATCTTCTCTTCCTCTGTAATCGAGAGATTGTGAGTGATTGTAAAGGTTTCGTACTAAGTGATCAAACCTAATTTTCTTAAAACAAGAGAATCAATCAATCCTTAAATTTTTCGACCCTACAGCATCATGCACATCACTCATCTACAACCTAAAGTTGATCTTGCCGTTATACTTTACAACATTGATCTTCGTATTCTGAAGTGCAATCTGAACTGTACTTATCGTAGCCTTGCTGATTTCTCCACTATCACTTGCCATTGCTTGCTAAATCTAAATTGTAGAGAAAATTTGAACAACTGATAGAATTGAGAAATTACCCAACTTGAACCCTAGATTGGATTCCAACACGAACTCCCAACGACACGAGGAAGGCGAGATCTCCAACTGGAAACTCCATCATGCTATCTCTACTGAAGCCTAGATCTCCAATATCCAAGCTTCCAACAACGAATTTTCCTCCACCCAAAACAAACCCTAGGTATGAAACCCTAGAGCTCTAATACCAATTATTGCGTGTCGGCGGAAGCGTGCGTATGAACTAAACGAGTCGGCGAGCAACGGGAGGAAAACAACCGATGAGTATAATTCACAAGAGAACCGCACAAATCAATAACAAACACAGATAATTTACGTGGTTCGGCAAGTTTCCTACGTACACGGGGACAGGATGACGAGATTTTACTATATGGAGGAGAAATATAATGGGTTACAACTCTCTCAAACACTCAAAATAACCCAAACCAACAATCTCTCACTCCCTCATAATAATCTCCCTCTCAAAGTGCTCAAAAGACTCTCTTTTCTCTCTCTTGTTATCTGATACTCATCTCTTCTAAAACGTTCCATATATATAGAAACCCTAAAACCAAAATCAAAACAGACTAGGAATCCTAATAACCCTAAAACCAAAACAGACTAGAATTTCAATAATTCTAAAACCAAAATCAAAACAGACTAGGAATCATGTTTGGCCCAATAACCTGCTATCCAACACATCCTTCACCTCAGCCACTGTGAAATGTTTAGATAAGTTTGCAGTCATGTTCGATGTCACTCTGCTATTTATAACACGAAGGATTTCCTCAATTCTTTGTTGATTGACCAATGCACAAAAACCCACTTTAAAAGTGATTTATGTATAAATTAAACTTGAAAGGTGGTTTCTATATAGTTACCATATTTTAATGGTGGTTTCTCTAAAATAATTCTATGATACTTTCTTCATGGATTTGAACTTCTTCACGGATTCGGAGATTATTCTTTGTAGATTCAAAAATCAACTCTTGATAGATCCCAAGGCTTATAACTTCCACATTGCTTTATGATTAAGGGTTAATATATCTTTATATTCTGACATTAGTTAAATTAGAAGTACACTCTCACATGGCTTTGACATAACTTAATAGACTTTGAATAATTGGTTTAATTTGAATTTCGTGAAGTTTAAATCAAGAGTACTGAGGAACATGTGATACTTGCACGGAAAGTAGAATTCCAAATTTTTAACGTTTAAAGACATGATATTCAACAGGCTATGCCTGTACCACAAGAAGAGATATAATTGTTTTTGTAGAGATCGATTACCTTACGTTCTATTATTTGTTTCTACGCCGTTGAAAAAGAAGAACAGTCACTTTCAATAAATATAATAATGCAGGTGAGAATATAGGAAAGTCCAAGCTGGGAATGGTGATGCTTGGGGATGGAAAGTCCAAGCTGGTAATCCGATACATATGCTTCGTAGGCGAATACTTTTCCTGTATTAATTGCATGGTTAGCCTCCCAACAAATATTATTGACACGAGATAGGCTCTTGAAATTTGGTATGATTCAACAGAATAATGGAATAGTTGGGACTTAGATTTCGTAGTACGTTGTTCCTGGTATCACATTGTGCAGTGATTAATATTCATTCAACTTAATGCTGGTGCTCATGACAATTTATAGCATTTGGAACGAATGCGGTGGAAGAGTGCATGCTGAAGAAGGGAAGGGTCTAGATACAGCTAAATAGAGTCAAATTAGTGCCTAGTGCTTGCTTCAGTTCTTAATGGCCAAGGCGCGGGTGGATTCTTCGTGCTACTTTGTATGCAGAGTGTATCCCTACGCATTGTTGTCATATTGGGTTAGTGGTTGGTGCAAGTGATGAGTTTGGTTTCCTGTGTATACCAGGCTTGTATGAAGTTACAAAACAAAAGCTTATCCAGGTGGGGGAGTACGAGAAGAATTCTTTCATTTATCTGAGCATATCCACTACTTTCATATTTATTTGTTGCATGTGTGTCATGAGTTCATTGTGAACTAGAGTGTTAGGATTCACCCCAATAATAACGCCTCGAACGGAGACTTAATCACAAAATAAAGGAACAAAATTCAACACAGAGTACTCACAGATATACGTGGTTCACTCCTTCGGAGCTACTCCACGGTGCAACGACGACGCCAAATTCTTTTATATCCCAAAAGAATTGATCCAAGAGAACACCCTCTCTTGATCAGATACACTCCAAGAACTCTCACAAACTCTCTCTTTGTTTTCTCTTACTCTTCTATAAGAGGAGTTGTTTCTGGGATGAGATTTCCTTAAGAGTTTAGGGCCCTATTTATAGTGTTTGAGAAACACTATGCACAAATAAAATATTATTAGTCACCTTTGTGGGCCCCACGGTTTGTTTTGTTAGGCTAACAATCTCCCACTTGAAGATTTGATTGAGTATCAATCATATCTTCACACCTTTCTTGGTTGCATCATCTGGATGTTTTGTATCTTTGGCATCTTGCACGGCCCTCAGCATTCTCAACGAAGGCCATATGAGGCTGCACACAGCCTCACCTTCTCGAGCGGAACTGGCTTGGTCAGCATATCGGTTGGATTGTACCTTGTATCAATCTTCAAAAGCTTGAACTCGTTCCTGCTTTGCCATCTCCATATGGCATGGTGCTTCACGTCAACATGCTTGGTCCGAGCATGGAATGCGTCGTTCTCTAACAAGTGAATGGCACTCTGACTGTCACAGTGGATGAAGTATTTCTCAAAGCTTACTCCAAGCTTGAGAAGAAAAGCCTTCAACCATAGCAACTCCTTTGCTGCCTCTGCTGCAGACACGTACTCGGCTTCGGTTGTCGATAAAGCCACAGTATCCTGTAACTTGGATCTCCAACTTATCGCTCCACCCCCCAAGATGAAGATGTAGCCGTTCGTACTCCTTCTCGAGTCTATGTCCCCGGCATAGTCTGCATCACAAAAGCTCTCTAGCTGTAAATCTGTCCCGCCATACTCAAGACAACGGTCAGACGAGCTTCTCAAGTAGCGTAGAAGCCACTTGACTGCACTCCAGTGTTGTTTCCCTGGATTGCTCATGAAGCGGCTCACAACTCCCACTCCTTGTGAAATATCTGGCCTCGTGCATACCATCGCATACATCAAACTCCTAACGGCAGATGCATATGATATGTTGGCCATGAACTCATTCTCTTTAGCAGTCTCTGGTGCTTGGGTCTTCGATAGCTTGAAATGGCTTGCAAACGGCGAGCCCACTGGTTTAGCTTTCTCCATGCCGAACTTTTCAAGAATCTTCTTAATGTAGGCCTTCTGAGACAACCTCAGCCTCCGTGCTGATCTGTCTCTGATGATCCTCATTCCCAGAATCTGGTTTGCTGGACCCAGATCCTTCATCTCGAAGCACTCGGAGAGACGCCCCTTGAGTTCCTCAATGCGGGTCAAGTCGGGCCCTGCAATCAAAATGTCATCAACATAAATCAAGAGTATCACATAGGATTCGTCATATCTCTTGATGAAGCAGCAATGGTCTGTGTCGCATTTGAGAAAGCCATTCTCCTCCATAAAGTTCTCGAACTTCATGTACCACTGTCGCGGAGCTTGCTTCAGGCCATACAAACTCTTGCGCAGGCGACACACGAGGCCCTCCCTGTCTCGTTCCTCGAAGCCCACTGGTTGATGCATATAGATCTCCTCCTCCAAATCTCCACATCCATCTGTTCTAGGTGGAGATCTCGAACTGCTACAATGCTTAGCACAGTTCGGATCGTGGTCAACTTGACGACGGGAGCGAAAACGTCAGAATAATCAATCCCTGCTTTCTGTTCATAGCCCTTCACTACAACCCTCGCCTTGTAGCGTCTCCGTCCATCGGCTTCATCATTGACCCGATAAATCCACCGATTGTGAAGAGCCTTTCTCCCTCTTGGAAGCTTTACGAGCTCCCAAGTCCCATTCTTCATCAAGTACTTCATTTCTTCCTCCATGGCAGACTCCCACTCCCCCCGAGCTTTGCCGGTCTGCTGTACCTCCTCATAGATCTTTGGCTCACCACTGCCAGTCAGGAGAAGATAATTCATGGTGGAAAGGTACCTCTCTGGCACCCTTGGATTTCTTGGAGCTTTGCGAATTGCGATCGACAACTCTACTGGATCCTGCTGCTGTGCATCCCGCATGTTCTCTTGGTCTCCGTCTTCTATGCTGATTGGTATCTCACCACCGTCCTCACTGTCAGCAATATCTGGGAAAAGAGGGGGAGATAGCTGACTCCCACTCACCTCTTTGGTCTTGTACACCGCATTCTCATGGAATACGACGTCACGACTGCGCACCACTTTGCGCGCATCGTGATCCCAGAAACGGTACCTATACTCATCTCCTCCATAGCCGATGAAAGAGAGCTTCTTTGACTTGGAATCAAGCTTTGGCCGGTCTACAGGATTGGTCATGACATAGGCGTCATAACCAAATACTCGTAAGTGCTCTAGCTTCAGCTTCTTTCCGGTCCAAGCCTCTTCAGGTATCCCATAATTGAGAGCCGCGGATGACCCGCGGTTGATCAAGTATGCAGCATTATTGACAGCTTCAGCCCAAAAGCTCTTGGGCAATCCGGAGTGGATCCTCATACTTCTAGCACGCTCCAAGATAGTGCGATTCATGCGCTCCGCCACTCCGTTGTGCTGAGGTGTGCCTGGGACGGTCTTCAGTCTCCGAATCCCACGGGACGAGCAGAAGTTCTCGAACTCCTGGCTGCAATACTCGCCTCCATTATCAGACTTTAGGCACTTCAGCTTATTGCCTGTTTTGTTCTCCACACATGCAAGCCACTACTTGAAGATGATGAATACATCTGACTTGTGCTTCAAGAAGAACACCCACAATTTTCTCGTAGCATCATCAATAAAAGTGGCAAAGTAAAGAGTGTTACCAACACATGGGACTTGCGCAGGTCCCCACACGTCGGTGTGCACCAACTCCAATTTCTGCAGTTTTGGAGTCGGTCCGGTCTTGTTGAAGCTCACCTTCTTTTGTTTTCCCAGGATGCAGTCCTCACAGAAAGTCAGATCGATCTTGTTCAGACCCGGAAGCCTCTCTCCCGCGGCCATAATCTGCATCCCCTTCTCGGTCATGTGGCCAAGTCGTCGATGCCAAGTCATGCAGTCGACGGATGATGATGATGATGCTTGTCCTGTGGCAAGCAAGCGGTCGATCTTCCCATTGGCGATGTAGAGAGACCCCTCGTGTCTGTCGTGTGCCACCACCAGGGCACCCTTGGACACGTTCCAGCTTCTCTGCTCAAAGGATACTCTGTAACCGGAGTCAGTCAGTTGCCCGACTGATATAAGATTCCGCCTGAGATCCGGTACATGCCGAATGTCTTTCAGCGTCAAGGTGGTCCCGCCCTCCATCTTGAGGGTATAATTTCCCTTCCCGGAAACCTTGCAAGGTTGATTGTCGCCAAGATAGACTGTCCCCAAGTCCTTCTTCACGAACGATGAAAGCAGCTTTTGATGTGAGGTTGCATGGAAAGATGCGCCAGAGTCGATGACCCACGCATCACTTTTGTCTTCTAGGGATAGGAGAAGTGCATCCGAATCCGTCTCGTGCATGAGATTGGTTGCACCGTCAGCCCGATCATCCCCTGCTAATGCTGGAATAGTAACTCTGCAGTCCCGTGCAAAGTGACCCTTCTTTCCGCATCTGAAACACTTCCCTTCACCGTAACCATTCGGGTTAGGCCCTTTAGACTTCCCTCTGGATTTTGATTGGCCTCGTCGTCCCCTACCCTTCTTCTGTGCACGCCCTCGTGCCTCGACAGGCAGAGCACTCCCACTGCTAGAGGCCTCAGCTCCTGAAACTTTGCGGCGAGATTCTTCATCCAGAATTGCCCCAATCACCGAGTCAAGCCTCATCTTGTCATTGCCATTGGCGTTGCTCACCGCCATCACCATATTCTCCCACGAGTTTGGTAGACAAGAAAGTAGCAGAAGAGCTTGGATCTCATTGTCGAATTTGAGATCTACTGCAGCAAGCTGTTGCACTACAGCCTGAAATTCGTTCAAGAAGTCTGCCACACGAGCTCCTTGCTGCATCTTTAAGTTGAATAGCTTCTTCATCAGGTACACCTTATTTAAAGCAGACGGCTTCTCATACAGCGCCTCCAAAGCCTCCATCAACTCCTTGGTGGTGGTCACATGCGAGACGTTATAAGTCACATGCCGGTGAAGGTTGTGTTAGATATAGGTGCCCTGCAGGCAATTATTGTATATTGTAACAGGACCTATATGTATATAACATCCTTGTTCGAAATGATAGTATGCTATTTTGGTCAGATTTATCTGATGTTCTAAATATACAGATAATGTCCTTAGAATAAATACTAGACTATCAGACATTTCGGATAGTGATCGTAATGAAGAGATTTGATTAGTCGGTAACGTATATTCTAAAATGTTCCTAGTTGATGAAGTGTTGAGATAGGACATCATCACTTTGGTTTAGACTAGTGTATGCTTTATTTCTCCTTTTGAAGGAGATGATCGATCTCTTAGATCATTGACGTGAGACATCAAGATACAGTATACAGGTGACTCATTAGTGAATGAGTTGACTGAACGACTCGCCGAGAACAAATGACGCTTTCTTATGGCATTGCAGACTTGGTCACATTAATAAAGAAAGACTTGGCGAGCTTCATAAGCATGGATATTTAGATCCATTTGACTTTGAGTCTTATGAGACTTGCAAGTCTTGTCTTAAAGGTAAAATGACCAAGACTCCATTTACAGGAACTGGAGTAAGAGTTACAGAACTCTTAGGACTGATACATAGTGATGTATGTGGTCCTATGTCTACAATGGCCAGAGGTGGCTACTCCTACTTTATTACTTTTACTGATGATTTTTCAAGGTTTGGACATGTGTTTTTGATGAAACACAAATCTGAAGCACTTGAGAAATTTATCGAGTACAAAAATGAAGTAGAGAACCAAACGGGCAAGAAAGTTAAAATTCTTCGATCGGATCGAGGAGGTGAATACTTGAGCTCGGAATTCTTAGGTATTTTAAAAGAGAATGGGATTCTCTCTCAGGTTACTCCACCCTTTACACCACAGCTTAACGGCGTGTCAGAAAGAAGGAATCGTACCCTATTAGATATGGTACGTTCCATGATGAGTAACACTGAGTTACCTTTTTCATTCTGGGGGTATGCATTAGAAACAGCAACACACTTACTGAATAGGGTTCCAACTAAAGCAGTGCCTAAACCTCCATATGAGATATGGAGTGGGAAGAAACCACATCTTAATTATATTAAGATTTGGGGATGTCATGCTTATGTAAAGAAGCAAGATCCCAAAAAGTTAGAGGCACGCTCAGTATTATGCAAATTTGTAGGATATCCAAGGAATTCCATTGGATATCAATTCTACCACATCGATGAACAAAAGATAATTGTTTCTCGGCATGCCACCTTCTTAGAGAAGGAATTTCTTGAAAAAGAAATTAGTGGGAGCATGGTAGAACTGGAAGAAATTTCAGAGATACAAAATATTACTGATAAATTAGTGGAACCAGCAAATTCAGTTATACCAGAAGAACCTCAACCACTCCACAGATATCCAAGGCGATCTCATGCACCTAAGACACAATATAATTTTTTAGTTGAAGGTGGCATGTTAGATCACGTCATAGATGATGACGAACCTTTAAGTTATCAGCAAGCCTCTGAGAGTAGGGACTCTGTTGCTTGGCATGATGCAATGAAATCTGAAATAGACTCTATGTACACCAACAAAGTATGGATATTAGACAATGCTCCTAAAGGGGTGATACCCATAGGTTGCAAATGGTTGTTTAAGAAAAAGTTGGGTGTAGATGGAAAAGTAGAGACTTTTAAAGCTAGACTGGTAGCTAAAGGTTTTCGTCAAAGACCTGGTTTGGACTACGATGAAACTTTTTCTCCAGTGGCTATGCTCAAGTCTATTCGGATCCTACTTGCTATAGCTGCTCACTATGACTATGAGATCTGGCAAATGGACGTTAAAACTGCATTTCTAAATGGTGATTTAGAAGAGTGCATATATATGACGCAACCAGAGGGTTTTGTAGTTAGTGGGAGCAGTGGAAAAGCATGTAGATTGCTTAAATCTATTTATGGACTGAAGCAAGCATCACGGAGATGGAACATCTGTTTTGATGATGCTATCAAAGAGTTTGGTTTCATCAAAAATCCAGATGAACCATGTGTGTATAAAAGGATAATTGGGAGTATTATATCGTTTCTTATTTTATATGTAGACGATATACTCTTAATCGGTAATGACATACCGTCATTACAAGCGGTTAAAATTTGGCTATCAAAAAGATTTTCCATGAAAGATTTAGGTGAAGCATCCTGTATACTGGGTATTCAGATCTATAGAGATAGATCTAAAAGGATGTTAGGATTATCGCAATCTAGATACATTGGCAAAGTGCTAAAACGGTTTAGCATGGAAAATTCCAAGAAAGGTTTTGTACCTGCATCTCCTGGAATCTCCCTCTCTAAAAAGATGTCTCCCCGGACTGATGAAGAGAGGAAACGCATGAGTCTAATTCCTTATGCCTCGGCAGTAGGATCGATCATGTATGCCATGTTATGTACTAGACCAGATATCGCTTATTCACTCAGTTTGGTAAGTAGATACCAATCTGATCATGGAGAAGAGCACTGGAAAGCGGTCAAGAATATACTTAAGTACCTTAAAAGGACTAAAGAGTTATTTTTGATATACGGTAAAAGTGACCTCCGAATGGAGGCTTTTTCCGACTCAAGCTTTCAGAGCGATATCGATGATAGTAAGTCTGTATCAGGATATGTTTTCACCCTCAATAGAGGAGCTGTCAGCTGGAAAAGTTCCAAGCAGGATACAGTAGCAGACTCGACTATGGAAGCTGAATACATTGCAGCTAATGATGCAGCTAAAGAAGCTGTCTGGATGAGGAAGTTCCTTTTAGAGCTGGAAGTTGTTCCCACCATTAAAGATCCAGTACCTTTATACTGTGATAATAATGCTGCAATAGCTCTGACAAAGGAACCCCGATCTCACCATAAGTCCAGACACATTCTGAGGAAGTATCACTTGATCAGGGAGATAGTTGATCGCCGGGAGATCAAGATTGAAAGAGTAGACACAAAAGATAATATAGCAGATCCATTCACAAAGGCAATTGCTCGTTCACAATTTGAGAAACTTGTTGAGCTATTGGGTATTAGATACTATAATTGGCCTTAGTGCAAGTGGGAGTTTGTTAGATATAGGTGCCCTGCAGGCAATTATTGTATATTGTAACAGGACCTATATGTATATAACATCCTTGTTCAAAATGATAGTATGCTATTTTGGTCAGATTTATCTGATGTTCTAAATATACAGATAATGTCCTTAGAATAAATACTAGACTATCAGACATTTCGGATAGTGATCGTAATGAAGAGATCTGATTAGTCGGTAACGTATATTCTAAAATGTTCCTAGTTGATGAAGTGTTGAGATAGGACATCATCACTTTGGTTTAGACTAGTGTATGCTTTATTTCTCCTTTTGAAGGAGATGATCAATCTCTTAGATCATTGATGTGAGACATCAAGATACAGTATACAGGTGACTCATTAGTGAATGAGTTGACTGAACGACTCGCCGAGAACATCTAGTTGGTAATATACTTAACTGTCAAATAGAAGTTCTCAAGTGATATAGTACATAGTAGTCTCTTGACCTGAGGCATGAGTGCAATATCTTATATGTCAGTAAAGATGTATTTAGACTTTTACCTAACCACAGTTCTTATTGAATTGTGCATAACGGTTCTTGTTGGGTACATCCCGAGACATAAGTAGATATTGAGATGCCAAGAAGGGATTCGTCTCTCCCAGTATAGGGGTTGATGTCATAAGATTGTTTGATATAACTATAGCCTGGAAATCCTTGGCCAAGGTGAATAAGATAAACTGAGTGTCAGTTTGATCTTATAGGTTATGAGTTTAATATCAATAAACACTAATCAAGCTATTAGGGTTTGACAGTTTGCCATACCCTAGGCTCAATAGTTTGACATGGTTTGACGAAGAGACCGGACTGTACGGTATTATCATTGAGTGGTCCTGATAAAATTGGATAAGCATCTTGCAGACCTTTATCACAACTTATACCCGGGTGGTCTTCATGTGTAGCTAGCACCTCTGTTGTACTTATGGATATGATCCACTACCGAGTTTTTTAAGTTGGGCCCTAGAGTCACACCAAGCGCGTACTTGAATCCTATGAAACACAATTTATGGAGTGATGCGTATGATTGATACGCATATATGATTTCTTCCGGATACACATAAACGGTTATGTATATCGGTAAAATCGGAATGCTATGTGCTTAGGAAATGAATTCCAGTATTTTTCCCATAAAGTTAACTTTTAGTCAACTAGTTGACTTTTTGGTCAACAGTTGACTTTTGGTCAACTCTTGATTTATTTGGTCATATAGTGACTAATTAGTTAAAGATTGGAATAATACTATATACCGTATTTATGAAATACTGTATTAGTGATAATAATTTGGTATTCTCATTTATGAAATACACATACCATGTATAATGAGTCATGAGATGAGTCACTTAGTGGTATGGTTTGAGCACATGGTTTATTAGCACATGGTTTTGAAATGTAATGATTCATAAGATGATTCATTGCATGACTCACTTGATTAATCATTAATTTTTGATGATTCATTGCATGACTCATAGGATGAGTCATTCATATCATGAACACATTTCACTCTATAAATATGAGCTCTTTTTCTTATGGAAAGGTTAATGAAAAATTGGCTAAGTGTTTTTTCCATAAGAGAATAAAAGAGAGCTCTCCTCTTACTAAACTTTAGCAATCTTTGAGCAAGAGGAAGTAGTAGGATTTTAAGAACCCCGGGGTGGATATCTTGCCTTGTGTCTTAAGAAGACTCCTATTTTATCAAGCTCACTTGAAGACTTGGAGATCCACTACAAGGAGATTTTCTACTACAAGGAGCAAGAGCTAGGGGTTATTCGATCTTCCATCGAATCACGCTACGAAAGTATGACTTTCTAACTCTTGTATGCTCACTTAATAATAAGGATCATGTTAGATTTAATTAGACGATCCATATGAATATTTCATGCTCTCTACATGCTTAGTATTTTTGTACATACATGTCTTCCGCTGTGTATTATGCATGTAGACATAGCACGATTTCCTTTATGGTATCAGAGCTATGGTTCTATCTAATTGAATATTAACATGTACATCTAACTCATGGAGGACCTTGTTCTTGCTTCTTATTTCTAGTTTACATGAAACTAGTTAATTAATTCAAGTTATTTTATAAAATAATTAATTACAACTAGTGTAGTTGTATGTTAGAAGCTTGTTAGTCTTTTTTGAGTTTGGATAATCCATTTATCATCTTGCGTGGATGTTATGTTTATGGATGGTAGTGGACAACTATTCTCTTGTATGTTTTGTATTGATGTAATAAAGTTAGAAATGTAATAATTATTTACGACCTCTTCCCTCCCCGAGCATGGGCTACGCCTACGGGTTTAGGCACTTGCTCACCGATCATGGGCTACGCCTACGGGTATAGGCCCTTGTTCGGGTGTGTGGGGGGGTATGGTTGCTTAGTTTAGTTATTTCAATTATAGCTTTTGCTTTACATTTAATGCAATATTATTACCCATCCTACGAGATGGTTTTTCCATTATAAATGGGGCTTGCACGTCCTATGTTTATATGATTGTAATAATACAGAGTTTGTAAGGGAACAAGCACCGCAAGGAGTTGTATATGGCTTGCTAAAATGTAATTAATGTAGTTGCATTTTATTTTCTTTAGTTGTCCACTACCATTCTATATAAGTTTTACATTACATATGTTGGTATGTTGGTTGTGCCCCAAATTGTAGATGTCAATACAATTGGGTGCTATTTTTTTGCAAAGTTTATATCTCTATCTCACTAGAGAATAGTTTTTATTATAAAAACTCATTTTTTAAACTTTGTGAGACATGGCAATAAGAGTTTATTGACCATAGAGTGGTGAGATCGACATTAACATAGTGTTAGTGTGAAAGATAAATAAACCTAAAGCAGTTAAAAGAGATGTATTTAGAATGAGCTTTTAACTAGTGTCAAGGAAAGTAATTATGAGATATAGCTCATGGGGTGATGCCCAACTTATGATTAGGGGTGATACCCAATCTTTCGCGCTATAGTCTTAAAGAGAAGTGGTTACTTAATTAAGGTCCGATAAATATTCCCGGTGAATAGCTCGGAACCCTCCCACCAATCTTGCGCTTTCCTGGCTAGTTTAATTGTTGCAAGTATAAATATAGAGCATCTTTAAACTATATCAAGTTCGATTACGGTAAAAGATTTGAGAAATCGTCCGTAGCCCTCCATCATTTTAGTTAAATACTATTAAGCTTATAAATACTATGTTTGTTGGCATACGTCAAGGCATAACTATTCTATGGCTAAATAGTATTTATCTGTATATAAGATATAAGGATAGCTTAAGTTGGTTATGCAACTTTGTTGGCATACGTCAAGAGTTTGCATAAGTTAAATTTAAGCCAGTCAAGAAATGATGGGTACAAACTTGACTAGCATTTTATGATTTGTTGGCATACGTCAAGGTCATAAAAGACTAGGGGTAAAATCATATCAAGAATTACAAGAGTGTAAAAGACAAAAGTTGTCTACCAATTATTGAATGTGTTAATTTGTTGACATACGCCAAGGTTGATGCATTCAATGATAATTGGATCTTGATCCCACTTGAAAACAATGAGTTGTTTTCCGATCACCTATTATAAGGTTTTGAGGGACTCGAAAAATAGTGGGAGGCATAACTTAGATAAAAATAAACCAAATCTATTTTATGTATTGAACATCTGCTAAAATACCTTTTCTCTCTCTTTCAGGCCATTATGTCTGGTTTAAAACTCATATTGGAACAGAACAAGTTAACCGGTCCTAATTACAAAGACTGGTTGAGGAATGTTAAAATTGCCCTAACTTATGACAAAGTAGCATATGTCCTCACTGCGCCCGAACCTGTTCTAGGCCTAGAACCCACTATAGCGGAAACTGAAATCCGCAATACATGGGATAAAGATTGTTCACTTGCTCAATGCCTCACCATTGCCTCTATGGATTTGGTCCATCAGAGACAACATGAGAATATGGATATCAGATCCATATTTCGTAATACAGAAGAACTGTATGGCGAGCAACCGCGACAAATGAAGTACGCGGCGTCTAGGAATCTGTTCCAGACGAAAATGACTGTGGGATCTTCTGTTGGGGATCATGTCCTCAAAATGATCGCCTATGTCAATGAGCTTGAACTTTTGAACGTAGGCCTAGATGCAGATAGATATACAGATATCATTCTGCAGTCCTTGACACCAGCATACTCCCGATTCATATCACAGTTTTTGATGATGGATCTGGAGCCCACTCTTCCTGCCTTGCTTAATTTGTTAAGACAGGAAGAAAGTTCTTTGAAAAAGGGACAAACACCAGTCTTGGCTATAGGGCAATCTTCTTCCTCTTCTGGCAAATTGGTTGCTAAGAAAAAAGGAATGAAGAAAACTACTAAACCAAGGAAAGGTGTTAAGAAGGCTGTCAAGAAGGATAAAGGAAAGGCAAAAATGATGACAGCAGAATGCTTCCATTGTCATAAGTCAGGACATTGGAAAAGGAACTGCCCAGAATACCTAGCCTCACTCACCAAGAATAAGCAAGTTGTTGCTTCATCTACAGGTGTGTTTGTTACTCAGAATTGTTTTTCTATAAATCATACATCCTGGGTATTAGATACCGGATCAGGATCTCACATCTGTAATTTGTTACAGGGACTTAAAAGTTATAGAAAACTTGGAGCTGGAGAGATGACTATGCAAGTTGGTAATGGTGCAATAGTTGCAGCACTTGCAGTAGGGGATTTTCATCTAGCTTTACCAAATGGAAACGTTTTGATTTTAAATAGCTGCTATTTTGTACCAACTATGATGTGTAATATAATATCCATATCTTTATTAGATAAAGATGGATATGTATTTAAGTTGGAGAACAATGTTATGAATATCATATTTAATCAAAAGTTGATTGCTTATGGAACATTGTGCAATGGCATCTATATTCTTAATCAAAATACAATTCTGAACACTTATCACACTAATAAAAGAAAGCACTCAGTTATGAATGACGCTTTCTTATGGCATTGCAGACTTGGTCACATTAATAAAGAAAGACTTGGCGAGCTTCATAAGCATGGATATTTAGATCCATTTGACTTTGAGTCTTATGAGACTTGCAAGTCTTGTCTTAAAGGTAAAATGACCAAGACTCCATTTACAGGAACTGGAGTAAGAGTTACAGAACTCTTAGGACTGATACATAGTGATGTATGTGGTCCTATGTCTACAATGGCCAGAGGTGGCTACTCCTACTTTATTACTTTTACTGATGATTTTTCAAGGTTTGGACATGTGTTTTTGATGAAACACAAATCTGAAGCACTTGAGAAATTTATCGAGTACAAAAATGAAGTAGAGAACCAAACGGGCAAGAAAGTTAAAATTCTTCGATCGGATCGAGGAGGTGAATACTTGAGCTCGGAATTCTTAGGTATTTTAAAAGAGAATGGGATTCTCTCTCAGGTTACTCCACCCTTTACACCACAGCTTAACGGCGTGTCAGAAAGAAGGAATCGTACCCTATTAGATATGGTACGTTCCATGATGAGTAACACTGAGTTACCTTTTTCATTCTGGGGGTATGCATTAGAAACAGCAACACACTTACTGAATAGGGTTCCAACTAAAGCAGTGCCTAAACCTCCATATGAGATATGGAGTGGGAAGAAACCACATCTTAATTATATTAAGATTTGGGGATGTCATGCTTATGTAAAGAAGCAAGATCCCAAAAAGTTAGAGGCACGCTCAGTATTATGCAAATTTGTAGGATATCCAAGGAATTCCATTGGATATCAATTCTACCACATCGATGAACAAAAGATAATTGTTTCTCGGCATGCCACCTTCTTAGAGAAGGAATTTCTTGAAAAAGAAATTAGTGGGAGCATGGTAGAACTGGAAGAAATTTCAGAGATACAAAATATTACTGATAAATTAGTGGAACCAGCAAATTCAGTTATACCAGAAGAACCTCAACCACTCCACAGATATCCAAGGCGATCTCATGCACCTAAGACACAATATAATTTTTTAGTTGAAGGTGGCATGTTAGATCACGTCATAGATGATGACGAACCTTTAAGTTATCAGCAAGCCTCTGAGAGTAGGGACTCTGTTGCTTGGCATGATGCAATGAAATCTGAAATAGACTCTATGTACACCAACAAAGTATGGATATTAGACAATGCTCCTAAAGGGGTGATACCCATAGGTTGCAAATGGTTGTTTAAGAAAAAGTTGGGTGTAGATGGAAAAGTAGAGACTTTTAAAGCTAGACTGGTAGCTAAAGGTTTTCGTCAAAGACCTGGTTTGGACTACGATGAAACTTTTTCTCCAGTGGCTATGCTCAAGTCTATTCGGATCCTACTTGCTATAGCTGCTCACTATGACTATGAGATCTGGCAAATGGACGTTAAAACTGCATTTCTAAATGGTGATTTAGAAGAGTGCATATATATGACGCAACCAGAGGGTTTTGTAGTTAGTGGGAGCAGTGGAAAAGCATGTAGATTGCTTAAATCTATTTATGGACTGAAGCAAGCATCACGGAGATGGAACATCTGTTTTGATGATGCTATCAAAGAGTTTGGTTTCATCAAAAATCCAGATGAACCATGTGTGTATAAAAGGATAATTGGGAGTATTATATCGTTTCTTATTTTATATGTAGACGATATACTCTTAATCGGTAATGACATACCGTCATTACAAGCGGTTAAAATTTGGCTATCAAAAAGATTTTCCATGAAAGATTTAGGTGAAGCATCCTGTATACTGGGTATTCAGATCTATAGAGATAGATCTAAAAGGATGTTAGGATTATCGCAATCTAGATACATTGGCAAAGTGCTAAAACGGTTTAGCATGGAAAATTCCAAGAAAGGTTTTGTACCTGCATCTCCTGGAATCTCCCTCTCTAAAAAGATGTCTCCCCGGACTGATGAAGAGAGGAAACGCATGAGTCTAATTCCTTATGCCTCGGCAGTAGGATCGATCATGTATGCCATGTTATGTACTAGACCAGATATCGCTTATTCACTCAGTTTGGTAAGTAGATACCAATCTGATCATGGAGAAGAGCACTGGAAAGCGGTCAAGAATATACTTAAGTACCTTAAAAGGACTAAAGAGTTATTTTTGATATACGGTAAAAGTGACCTCCGAATGGAGGCTTTTTCCGACTCAAGCTTTCAGAGCGATATCGATGATAGTAAGTCTGTATCAGGATATGTTTTCACCCTCAATAGAGGAGCTGTCAGCTGGAAAAGTTCCAAGCAGGATACAGTAGCAGACTCGACTATGGAAGCTGAATACATTGCAGCTAATGATGCAGCTAAAGAAGCTGTCTGGATGAGGAAGTTCCTTTTAGAGCTGGAAGTTGTTCCCACCATTAAAGATCCAGTACCTTTATACTGTGATAATAATGCTGCAATAGCTCTAACAAAGGAACCCCGATCTCACCATAAGTCCAGACACATTCTGAGGAAGTATCACTTGATCAGGGAGATAGTTGATCGCCGGGAGATCAAGATTGAAAGAGTAGACACAAAAGATAATATAGCAGATCCATTCACAAAGGCAATTGCTCGTTCACAATTTGAGAAACTTGTTGAGCTATTGGGTATTAGATACTATAATTGGCCTTAGTGCAAGTGGGGCCCGATCGCTACCGCACAAATTGAATTTTACCCTAAATTTCTAGGGTTACTTAGATATTAGTCATTTAAATCTCCAAAATCCCATATTAGTCACTCAAATCTCAGTAATAGCTCATCAGTGCCTTAAATATTAGATATTAGCTAATATTTTTTGTAAAGGGGAGTTTGTAATTTAGCGATCTATCGTTTACTTTACACCTTTTTAAACGTTGATGTACTAAGAATTAAATAGAATGGAAATATTTATTATAAAAAGAATCACACGATAAAGCTCTTGTAGCCTGAACTTTGATCCGCCTACTAATTTTTTCAAAGCTTTAATTCTTTTAGATTTCATCCCATTTTCATTTTGTATTAGTAGACACAGTATGTTATGTTTTTGAACCACTATACTTTGTCAATATTTAAACTAATTTTTTTTTACCCACCGTCTTGCGACATATGGCCCAAAAAAAAATAAAAAATAAAAAACTAATCTAATAAAAATATTTTATTACATAGTGTCATATTTATAAAGAATAGATTATTAATTAAATAAGTATATCATTATATTCGATAAATTTTCATAAATACTCAAAACCATTTATTTGACTTTGAACTCGAATCCAAAAAAAAGAGACTTAGAGTCGAATTTGAAAATTACGAATGAATACAACTAGATTTGAAAAGTTCAAACAAATACAAACACGTTGTTTTTCAATGTAATGCGATTCAATTCCAAGTCTAACAAAAACATTTCTCTTTTTGTGGTTTTTAGATATTGGCTTATATCTTTTATATTTTGAAATTAGTCCTTCAAATCATTGAAAAGTACTTTCTCGCTTCCCTTGCCCAGGACATCAAAGCCTATTACTACTCTCTCGCGAATCAAATACCCAGCAGCACTTCCCCCAGCTGATACCCTGTACGCTGCTTGGTGATAGGAAACACCCCAATAATAACGCCTCGAACGGAGACTTAATCACAAAATAAAGGCACAAAATTCAACACAGAGTACTCACAGATATACGTGGTTCACTCCTTCGGAGCTACTCCACGGTGCAACGACGACGCCAAATTCTTTTATATCCCAAAAGAATTGATCCAAGAGAACACCCTCTCTTGATCAGATACACTCCAAGAACTCTCACAAACTCTCTCTTTGTTTTCTCTTACTCTTTCTATAAGAGGAGTTGTTTCTGAGATGAGATTTTCTTAAGAGTTTAGGGCCCTATTTATAGTGTTTGAGAAAACACTATGTACAAATATAATATTATCTGTGGGACCCGCCACTAATAATAAAATATTTGTGGGACCCGGTGGGACCCGTCACCTTTTTCATTCTTCAAAGAAAACGACACCGAAATCTTATTTGTCTTTGTGAGGCCCACCTTTGTGGGCCCCACGGTTTGTTTTGTTAGGCTAACATAGAGAACGTTGTGTCATCTAAGTACGTAGTTGCCAGTATGGACTACATATGTTTAATTCTGAGACTAATTCTAGGTTTGTCAACTATGACTTTCGTTTGTTTAATTTTATAAAACAACTCGCGTGTGACATTATCCTTGTGTTTATACAGTAGCTTGTGTTTTTCTTTGACCTAGTAAACATAGAACGTGTACATTATACAAAATTGATAAAAAGATTTAATTGAGATGGTAGCGGAAAAAAAAAACTTTTAGAAACAAATTTCTCAGATAATCAACAAATATTTTGTAGAATCTAAATGATGCCCAAATTAAGAAAATCAAATATGAGAGGAAAAGTATTCGCCATGAGGAAAACTTGAGAGGAAAAGTATTCGCCTGAGGAATAGTATTTTGTAGAATCTTAGTCCAGTTGAACAAAAATGGACTAAGACCAAGGCCAATGTGATCCTTGAGCTATAATTTTCACTCTCATAAATATTTAAAACCCGATCCCTTTCCCTCCTCTCTCTTCATCATACTCATCTCCTCCCTCCCTCCCTCCCCCCTGTCCCCCTCTCTCGCTCTCTCCAAAATATGGTGAAGATATCATTCTTCACATCTCTCACCACTCGCTTCAGCTTCTTCCTCCTCTTCGCTTTCGGGAAAATGAGGGATTTCTTTAACATAATCCAAGATTTTCGCAAGTCTAAGAAGCTAGTGGTAAATTCTCGACTTGTTCATATTTAAAACTCAATTTATTTTTATTTAGCACGCTGCTGAAGAAATAACATGATATACAGCTCAGTATTTCAAGTTACATAAGGTATTAAATTAACCTCAATGAGATATTGGTGGTTTACTTTAGCTGCACATTCAAAAAAAAATTCACTTAATTGTCTTTCTCTGGTTTTTTAAAAATTTAGAGAGGATATACTAGTGGCATATGTGAAGACCTTATATCTCATCTAATTACTGCAATATTGTTTTATTTGGATAATTGGATAGATAAAGTGACCTTATTGGCTTTCACATATATTATTTGTCTACTACAAGGATATATACGTATAAAATTTATTCAACACTAATCGTAGAATGTTAGCTTCATTTTATTAAATTAAATATCACTTTCACTATCTATAACTAGATTACTTTTTATTTAAGAGGCTAATTTTCTGTACACTTTTAAGTGGTTTCTAAGTTACGCTGACACATATTTTAGAAATTTTATCATTAACACACAATATTATTTTTTAGAAAATTTAACGTTAACACTCAATATATAGCTCATCTTGCTAATTATCTATTTCTTATAAATTTTCAATGGATTGCAGATTGATGAAAATGGTCTTTAATGCAAGTATATAATTTTTTTAAAAAAATAGAGTTTAATGAGTTTTTTTTTCTCATCCTGTCACTTTATTCAATCGTAACCATTATATTATTACATTTTGATTGTGAATTATTCTCATAGATAATAGCATGTGGTAGTAAATCTTACATATTCTTTTTTTTTAATTTAAAATCGTGTCCCTCCTTCATCTATAAAGAGTGAATATTGGTGGTTTACTATTAGCTTTACATGCATCTCAAAAAATTAACATGTCTCCCTTCTTAAATTTTTTATTTTCAATTTTTATAAAGGATGGATTAGCGGATATACATGAAGGGCTTATATCACATCTAACTGCTACGTTTTTGATTGTTTCATGTAAGAGGGTTTAACTGCATTCCCCTCTTTATTTCATACAAAATCTTAAAAGTTTCCTTTATAATACAACCTCTTCATAATTAACAAATTATCTAGGGACCATTTATCTTAATGCTTTATTTGAAGCCCAGTCATGCAGCTATGAATATTTTTCAAATGGGTGAAAAAACTTTTGAGTTCTATGATTGTGTAAAATAATATTTTCTAAAATTGTACTAATTCATATCAAGTTCAATAAATCTTACTATGCTATTACAATCATTTCTCTTTGTCTTAATTATGTTAAGGCTTGCTCAAGTTCTTTCCAGTTACCCTCCTATGAATTTGAAGCTTATATATAATTAAAACTTATTTCTCACTCTATCTAATTAATAAAAAAAACATTTACTACATTTGAAGTTTTAAATTTTGGATGTCAAATATCAAGTTTTTATAGTTTTTTTAAGAATACTATAAAAAAGAGATATCACAACAAAGAAATTGGTAATTAATCCATCTAATTTTAAATTTAAGTTTTGAATTAAAAAAATATCCATGCATGCACTAAGTATGCCTACACTTTCCTTTTTTTAATTGAAATTTCTTAATTTATGTTTGAATTTCAAACTATCTAAGAATAAAACTTTCTCAAGTTATCTAATTTTGCATTTCAAATTTAAGAATTATATTCAACGCAAAATAGAAGCGAAATCTCATAATCTACCAAGGGGCAATGTAGGAAGCTATGACGGAAATATTCCACGGCTACAATGAAATGGACGAATTTTCAAAACATACCCATTTGTGAACTTAATCCCAAAAAAAGACCTCATTCAAACAAAATTACAAAAAACGACCTGGTTTCACGGCTACAATGAAATGAAGGAATTTTCAAAACAGACCCATTTGTGAACTTAATCCCCAAAAAACGACATCATTCAAACAAAATTACAAAAAACGACCTGGTTTTAGCCTCAGCGCTGAAACCAGGTTGGTTTTTTAAAAAAAAATTCTGAAACTCCACGGGAGTTGAACTCCCGTGAAGTTTAGTAGATCTGCTAAACTTCACAGGAGTTGAACTCCCGTGAAGTTTAGCACATCTACTAAACTTCACGGGAGTTCAACTCCCGTGGAGTTTCGAAATTTTTTTTTTGAAAACCGACCTGGTTTCAGCGCTGAGGCTGAAACTAGATCGGTTTTTGTAATTTTGTTTGAATGAGGTCATTTTTTGGGAATAAAAGTCTAAATGAGTCTCTTTTGAAAATTTGTCCACAATGAAAAATAAGAACACTATTAATTATAAAGTAATACATATAGGATTTACAATCATCTGTTTTATCAAAAAAGCAAAAGTATCCTTTAGGAAAAAAGAAATAGAAAGCAACAACCAATTATTGAGGAAATTAATCAGTCAGATTTGAGATCAATCTAGATTTTTTAAATAAAAACTAAGATTACCGATTAGGTTGAGCTGTGCCAACTCGAGCCCAGGCCACCTATTTCAGGTTGACACAAGTCGGGTTGATGCAGGCTACTCTTGAGTTTGGTTCGAGCTAAAGTCCGGGTGTAGTAACACAACCTAACCTAGCCTATTGACCTGGCCCATCCGAGTTGAGCCGGGTTGGTCAACCCAACACACTACTTTTTATTTTATTTTATTTTATTTTATATTTTTAACTTTTTTATAACTTGATTGAAAGAATTTTTACCCGTTGACAGTGATTTTTTTGTTGTTGAGTAAGGTTTTGGACTTAACCTAAAAATGTTTTGCTTGAAATATACACATTTAACTATGTTGTTATTTTTTAGATTACCAAATAGTTAATCATAGTTAGTTAATTAATAATACCTAATTTACTTAACTAATAACCAATGTCATTGTGGAGATTGTGTGTGATTTAGGTTTCAGGCTCTGTTCGGATGTGAGTCCAATATGAGTTAGGCTGGTTTGTCGGCTGGGCTTAAGTTCAAGCCTCAGTTTTAGAAACAGACCCTTACCTGGCCCACTTTGAAATCAAATCGAGCCAAACTAGGCCGAGATTCTACTAGATCAGGTCAAACCTGATCTAAACGAGCTAGTTTAGTGTGGGTTGTGAACCAAACCGGCCCAGCCACCACTCTTTGGGGGTGTTAGTTAATTAGGACATTTTCATGCGAAGTGGGATAATTGTTAAAGCGGGACAATTTTTCGCTAGTGGGATAAATAGGAACAATTTCGTGAAACAGAATATTTTGATAAAATAACGTGAGATAATTTTTTACGACCATGAAGTATATATTTATGCATTTTGAGGATGTAAATATATTTATGCATTTCAAACTTACTATTATTGATTGATAATTATCAATGGGAATGTTAATTTCTATTTAATAACTTTTGGTTAGGCTATAATATATTAAAAATTATTAGTGTAATATATGTTGTAGCTTTTATTTTTTTTAACTATTATTATAGTACAAGTCTAAAAACGTTCTCCACTTCACCAAAAAAAAAAAAAAAACGTTCTCCACATTTTCCTTCCTTTTTTTCTCCCTGAGATCTCATTCTCTCACCTCTCAGTTTTATTGTTTAATAAGTTATGGATCGATACAATCTTTTAAATTAATTATATGATTATAATATTTGGTAAAAAAATATCGGTGATATCTAAGAGGAGATGAGATCTGATCTGAATTCATTGTCTAATGATGATGATGACCATTGTAGGAAAGAAGAAAAGAAAAAAGGAAGTATAAAAATTGAAATACATAGGAGAGTTTTGATTTTTTTACTACCCAGTTCCAAGCTAAAACCTGGGGTAATTTGAGAGACTAAGACTCTCTTTTTTATGGAAAAATAAAAAAGTGGCATAACTTTGTATAATTAGCCCAATTCTAGTTTTATTAGAGATCTAGTTGACTACTGTAAAGTTTTATTCAAGTTCTAGTTCTAGTTAACTAACACTATAAAATTTTATCCTACAAAATATTTTAGTTCTTGTTTTAAGTTTTATTTGACTAACCCCCCCC
>NC_033802.1:62578383-62592609 GCF_001876935.1 Asparagus officinalis
CTACATCATAATAAAAAATAACAAACCTAAAGCAATCAGAACTTCTAATTAGTCGCAATAATTAAAGAATAAATTTGTAGAGACCAAAGCAATCAGAACTTCTAATTAGTCGGGGTTAGCAACCCCGACTAATTAGAAGCTCTTCCAATACGAGTCGGTTTAGCAAACCTAAACCCGACCAAAGTGATCGGGGTTGCCAACCAACCCCGTTCATTTGGGAGCTCCATGAAGAGCTTGGATTAGCAAAGCTCTTCATATTATTAGGATTAGCAAATGCACATATTATTGAAAATGTACATATTATTGTGAAAGATCGAATGACATGAATCTTGAGCTAACTTCCAAGCATGATTAAAATAAGTTTACAGATCAATATGATAAATACTTGTGCATAATTTATTCGGAATTTCAGATAAAATTAAACTTGGAAGTGACGGTAGAAAAAAAAAGTTGCTCACCATTCTTGAAGGAAATGCATCTTTTGGAAGGTTGATGCCAAGCTCTTCATGGAGCTCCTGCTTGAGAAAGCATTGAATTATTAAGTAAAAGTATAAGAGAAAGGAAATAATCTGTTATCTCTTCATGGTCGCCAAATGAACGGGGTTGGCAACCACGACCATTTTGGTCAAGGTTGGCAACCCCGATCACATTGGTCGGGGTTTAGCTTTACTAATGCCGCTCGTAGTGGAAGAGCTTCTAATTAGTCGGGGGTTGCCAACCCTGTCTAATTAGGCAACCCCGACTTATTAGAAGTTTGATTTTTTTATTAAACGACTCTGTTTCTGACCACGATGCTGACGTGGCCAGAAACTGGGTCGGTTTCACTAAATAACCGTGGATTGGGTCGATTTTTGGGATTAAATTTGGAAATGGGGCCATTTTGAACAATTATCCTATAGGAAAAAGGAGTTTTTAGATATTAGCCCCGTACGTCTTTTATATTATGAAATTAGTCACTCAAATAATTGATATTGCTTTAAGGTACCCCAATTCATAGGTTATTTAAAATTTAGTCCCTCCAATTATTAAAATTGCTACTAAGTCCAGTCATTAAAATTGCTACTAAGTTATCCAATTCTTAAGTTATTTTGAAATTAGTCCCTCAAATCAAGTGTGGAAGTGTCAATTATAGGGAAATTAGTCCCTTAAATCATTGAAATTGCTAAAAGGTTACCACATTATTATAAGTTAATTCAAATTAACTCTCGAAATGTTAATTATACTCTTTATTGAAGGGATAATTTCAACGAAAACTTAATAATAGAAGGACCTAATAGTGATTTTAATGATTTGAGGGACTAAGTTCAAACTATGAAAGATTTAAGGGACTAAGATAAAAAACCAGCAAAAACACCCTTAAATTATAAATATGTATTATGCAAAATATGCCCCCGCACTAAAAAATTTCTGGATCTATCCTTAATTATGGAGTTTGTTTCACAAAAACCCTCTTTGAGTTTTGGGAGGTTTCGCAACTTACTGACTTTTGTTCGTATAATACCTCATGATAACTTTGGGATGCCTGACAGAACTCTCGAAGTGTAAATATTTCTCCTCGTACCCCTTGTCCTTAATCGTCAAATAGCTAAAATGTCCTTGAGAGAAAAAAACCATTCAAATGAACCATTTGCCTATATACATACTCCCCTTCCCCTAGTTGAGAACCTTTTTACTTGAGACTATTTTTTTAAAAAAAATTTGTGATGAAAAAGATTGTTTATTTCTTATCGGATTTTACTTTTTTATAAGAAATTCGAAATGGTTCTCTTGGGTGTTGCCGAATTTGTATAGAAATTTTGTGTTGGATTTGATTCTAAACGTTTTGGGTTTCATTTTGAAACAGGGATATGCGCCAATATGTTCAGGGATGGAGGATTTCTACACTCGAAGGGTTTATCATCGTGCTCAGGTCCGATTTCGTAAAAAAGTTTGATTTTGATTTTGATTACTTGGTAGGAGTCGACCTTACTATTTTAGGATTCATTGTTTCAATTCTCTTGTCAACTGAATATTAATTGTTAACTTGGAAGTCAATGTTTTTAGCATTAAATGTTCATTTCCCCTCAAGCTTAACTTTCTAAGACATATATTAGTACATCTAGTTGATGCGTATTGTTGTATATTGTCAAATTGAGAAGAAGACACTTTTTGTTGATTCCTCATGAATACATTGAAAGTACCCTATAGGGGGTGAATAGGATAATTGCTAATGTAATCTGATTTTGATGTCAAATTAAAACTTATAACGCAATAGCCTAGCAATATGATTATGCAAGGATAAACAAGAGACAATAGGCGATACAAAAATATGCACAATATGTAAAGAGAATAGTACGCCAAATGCCAAACGCAAACACAAAATTATGATCACGGAGTTCGCTCAAGCCTCGACCTACGTCTCCGCTCCTCACCTCGAGGAGATCTCCACTATTACTCAAAAAATTACACACAACTGTTTTCAAAGTTCACTAATAACTTTTACAGCTCACACGATGTCAATCCCACAAGCTACACTTCTCTAAGTGTTGGACTACCCGTGTCACCTTCCTCAAGTGTTTGGAATTACAACATCTCCCTAGGATTTACAACCAACCAACTCGTCTTAGAATTGATCCCGGTCTCTCCTAATTACTACTCTAAGTATCCTTGTGTATTACAATGTGTTTCAACAGTAAGTGCGAATGAAGATTTTGTTCTCTAAACATGTGAGAACGAAATGTAAGCTCACTCAATGAATTACTCCCAAAACCCGATTAATTATACTAAATGTGAAATATTTAAGCTCAAGTGGTTGTGTGTGTAAACAATGAGTAAAACAAAATCAAACTCAAATCAATCTAGTATAAATATATGAGAATCAAAATATTAATTAGCTAGAGAAAGAGTTTAGAAAACTTCTCCAAAACAAAGAGATATAGAGATTTGAGGATGAACGCCTCAAAAACGAAATTGAGATCCTTCTCTTTGTGAAACTCTTTTCACATAAACAAACACACTTTTTCTTCTCTCAAAAACCGTTAAACAAACTTGCAAAACTATGTTCCATATTTCCATGGTCCAACAAATAAGTTTTTGAGGGCTATTTATAGCCTCTCAACCAAAACAAATCGACTGAGCTAAAAACTAGTCGTTATTGGAGAAATAACCGTTGATCGGTCGACCGATCAACGAATCAGTCGACTATCCAGAACAACTGCTATTTTATAGTGTGACTGATTATCACCATCGGTCGACTGCTAGACGATCGGTTGACTGATAATTATGGTTAGCCGACTGATAATTATGGTCAATCGACTGATAAACTGACATTTCAAATACTTAAATGCTGAAAAAACTAATTTTCCAAATTCATTTTAAAATAGTAAAACAACTTCAAAAATAGTAAAACTTTGAAAAATGTTTATATATATGAACATGAACATGTTACAAAAGAAATTTCTAAAATATCATTTCCCATTTGTGAAAACTCATTATTTTTGCAAAACGGTCAAAAATACGAAAACTTTAAATATGATTTCATCGATTTACAGAATCAACAAAAATACAAAATCGTTAAACACATGATTCTGATGAAATCATTTCAAACACGTTGTCTTCCAAAATAGATGTATAATGCGATGAAACAATTGTGTTAATCGTTAAAACTAGTTTCATATTTATCGTATTTTTAAAATAAAACTATTTTTTAAACTAATAGTTATATTTTTATGGATAAACGTATGTACAAAGATATTTAAAAAACCCTCTAGCAAAGCGAAACAAACAATGAACACGATAAATTAAAATGATTTGTATGTGTATAGTTTGAGCTTTAAGTATAACACATAAAGTAAACAACCTAAACTACGAACACTATACCAAGCTAGCTTAGAAATATTCGTGAAGCTCGATCTTGGTAGCAGGGATGAAGCGCAGTAGAGAATCTTTGACTTGAATGTGCAAATGGCTTCATTCTGATTTCCTCCAACCTCCATGAATATCATCGTGAACGCTCAAGTCCATCCAACCTCCAACTTGAGGATGCTTGTCTAGGATACCTAGCAAGCAAACACAAATACTAGGAGGCGGTGTTAGGAATTGTTTGTTAATTATCAAAACCAGATTAGACAATAGGCTCATAAACATGAGACCTAACATACA
The DNA here is from genome assembly GCF_001876935.1 of Asparagus officinalis. Classification (NCBI taxonomy): domain Eukaryota; kingdom Viridiplantae; phylum Streptophyta; class Magnoliopsida; order Asparagales; family Asparagaceae; genus Asparagus; species Asparagus officinalis. Next base: position 62,582,524 of record NC_033802.1, read on the forward strand.
TGAGTACATTTATCGATGCTAGGGGACTTCATATAGAAGCCTCATATTAGGTAAAAAATGAGGAGGGTATATGTCTTGCCTAATACATACAGATGCACTACCATAAGTGTATGACAATTGTTTTAAATTAGAACATATATCATATAATCGACTACGAGTCTGAATAAACGTATGCATATATCCAAGGAGTGTTCATGAAGTTTGACAATGGGTATGTGTCAGGTACGTGTCCGGTAGCGGTACGGCTTCATGATAGAAGTACCCGGGTAACATAGGAAGTCATACAAAAAGATGTTCCAAAGGTTAACTTATCGAGAACTTATGAAATTTATGGTTTCATATGTAGTAGCTTCAACGATCAACATTGTCTCTATGAGTAAGAAAAAGGAAAATAAATGGTTTGTTATTTGTAAAAGATAAGAATGTTTGTTTTGTTTTTGAGTGGACTAATGTGAGCACGTCGTGAAGAATGAAGAAGCTAATTGTCAATCATATCTGTGTACAAGTCCTTCTGATAGTATTTAGGGTGTAAACATGTAATTTCTTCACTATTCTGATGCAAAATTCTCTTTCTGCAGGATTGTGCTAACAGACCAATTTCAAGCGCACCAGATTCTTGGATAGATGTGGTTGAACGTTATAGCAATGACAATAACAAGACACTGCAGTAAGTGCTAATATGAAGTACCTCCAAATATTTCTTGAGCTCATCCTACCTAGTAATAGCTTGCGCTTCTAAGAAAATGTATCACCTTTAATACTAATTAGATCATGTATGCAATTTTTCTAGTCTTCCAAGATTAATGGTCAGTAAGGGCTAGAACATACAGTTTCACGAATGATTCAAGGAAAGGACATAGGACAAGAAAAACTTAATGCTTCCATTTGGCATCAAGGATTATTTTTAGATGCTTGAAATGTTATTGTTTGTTTTACCTCATATTTGGAAAGCAAGAATGAAAGTTGTTTTTTTATTAATGCAGCCGGACCTCAAATTCTACTAGATGCATCAACCTGGGATCATACAACTACCTTGGTTTTGCTTCAACAGATGAATATTGCACACCCCATGTCATTGAATCCTTGAAGAAATACTCTGTCAGCACCTGCAGTGTTCGTGTAGATGGTGGTACGAATTTTTTTTTCCTCATGAATAGGCTAGTTAGCACTTGAATACGTTATAGTTTGTCCTACTTCGCAGTTATATTCACTCGCATGTTTTTTGCAGCACTTACATACCTAGAGTTTTTAAAATTGGAACTTTACTTTTTCTGATGAAAACCTGAGAATATTCTCCCAAATATTCCCATATGTAACTCACATGCTAATTTTAGAGCTTTTTGGCGCTTGATGTTGTTGAATTTACTGTTAAAACTTCCTGAATTCTACTTTAAACCTACCTCAAATATCTTAGATAGAATGGGGACAGGTGTAAGAAGTTTTATAATTAGCATGGGAGATCCAAAGGGAAGCAGAGATATTCTCACTTTTGCATACAGAAGGTGATAACATATGAATTTTAAAAACTTTAGGGTGTTTAAATAGTACCAAAAATAAGTGAGGGTATAAAGTGCAAAATAGGGTAAACTATAAGGTATTTACTAATTAGCCTCATGAATATTATAGGAAAAAGCTGATGATTTGGAATGAAAGATAAATCAATTTTTTTCTTTTGCATCAGGAACTACAAAAATACACTCAGAGTTGGAGGAGTTGGTTGCTCGATTTGTAGGAAAGCCAGCTGCCATTATATTTGGTACAGGTTATGTTACAAACTCTGCCGTCATCCCTGTGCTCATTGAAAAGGTTTGTACTGAACAGTATGAACTTCAAACTTGGAGTTTTTTCTAACTACTATGAATAACTAACTTAATGGAGAAGATAGCTCTTTAGATAACTAAATAGCAAGATACGATTCATGCAGCCAGCCCACAAATTTGCGATAAAGTGTTTGTTTTTATTGTTGTTGTTCCGTGGACAGGGAGGATTGATAATTAGTGATTCTTTGAACCATAATTCAATTGTCAATGGCGCACGAGAATCAGGGGCAACAGTACATGTCTTCCAAAGCAACAGTAAGTTTTGAACCTTAATTTGGTGTAGGATTAAGTTTATACCATTTGAGCAAAAAATATATGCTTTTTGTTTTGTCTTAATGCACCCAAACTTCAAATTTGAGATGAGTGATAGCTTTATGCTTTAACATTCCTCTCCACAAGTTGCGCGTCCTTTTTATGGGCCGTAAGCTGGTCACACTCAATGATAACAATTTTTTTTAAAAAATTCTTTAGATTTGTGGTTGATAGGAATGGAAACTGGGTTACTCTTATATAATTTTAGAGTCCCTGTTACTTCAACCAAAACTCTGAAGTTGTGATGGAGGTTGAGCGTTGTAGTTTTATAGTCTAACACATTGGATTTTGACATGTAGATCCGGCTCACTTGGAGGTGGTACTAAGAGAGCAGGTTGCTGCTGGACAACCTCAAACACATAAACCCTGGAAGAAAATACTAGTTATTGTTGAGGGAATCTACAGTATGGAAGGGGAGTTCTGCAGACTTCCAGAGATCATAGCTATTTGCAAGAAATATAAGGTTTGCTTTTATATATAGGGCTAACTGCGCATAGACGCCCTGTAGTACTGTTCTTGTGAACTTACACCCCTTGCAGTTTCATTGTAGTTTCAGCGGAGGCAATATTTTGTTAAAATTTCATAAAGGGTAAATGAGTCAAAAAAAAAATTAACCCACAGGGACTGTCTGCAATAATGAAACTACAGGGCTAGCAATTCCAAACAAAGATACTCGGGGGATCTATGTCCAATTAACCTTTATATACATATGTATAAAAATTTGTGGATGAAACTTCATAGAGAGCATCAACTAGTGGCTAATGGAAACAGACTTATCTTGTGCCTTCTTCGTTACAGGCATATACTTACATTGATGAGGCACATAGCATGGGTGCAGTTGGAAAAACAGGCAGAGGTGTTTGTGAGCTCCTCGGAGTAGACCCTGCTGATATAGATATAATGATGGGAACATTTTCAAAATCATTTGGATCTTGTGGAGGCTACATCGCAGCATCAAAGGTCTGTTTACTTTTAACCTTGGGTTAATCGCTGATAGGCCCCTATACTATCACCTAATTGCATATCGACCCTGTACTATCGGCCAATTGCTGATAAACCTGTAGTTCTGCTATTGCAGATAGACCCCTAAAAGAATTTTCTTATCTTTTTCCCTCAGGATGTCTGTTTCTCAAAAAATATTTCTCTTTCTTTCTGGTTAAAAGAGTCAAATTATTTTGCTGAGCGTTCTATGTGCAATAATAGAACTACAAGGGGTCTATCTACAATTGGGCGATAATACCTGGGGTCTATCAGCAATTACTCTTTAACCTTTTAATAGTTATATAGTGAGATTTTAGAGGATGGATCACAATTTTTCACTACTGAACTTCCTTTGTACCCTTTACCAGGAAATAGTTCGGTACCTGAAGCACGCTTGCCCTGCACATCTTTATGCAACTTCCATGTCACCACCTGCGGTAGAACAAGCAATATGTGCACTTAAGGTTATTCTTGGTGAAGATGGGTCCAATAGAGGTAGACCGGGATTTTCTTTCTCACCTTATTCTTTTTTTTTTTCCGTTTACGTTTGTATTGAAATATTCATAGTTGTTAATTTTTTATTTGAATAGGGGCTATGAAGCTTGCAAAAATTCGTGAGAACAGCAATTTCTTCAGATCAGAACTTAAAAGGATGGGTTTTGAGGTTCTTGGGGACAATGATTCTCCAGTGATGCCCATAATGCTTTACAATCCGGCAAAAGTACCATATTTTTCCCGAGAATGTCTTAGACATAAGGTAAGTCTCCTGCAGAATATATATAAAAAATCCAAGCCAAAAAGTTGGGATGAGTTTTGAAAATTTTGGCTACATTGTGCATGTTATCCATGAAGCCTTCTTATACTGCATAAACCAAGCAGGAGCGGATCCATGTGGTTGGTACAGGTGCAGTTGCACACCTAACAATCTAAAATTTGCATTTTAAAGCCCTCTACAAGTACAATTTGCCGCCCCCCATTGTTTTAAAATTTTTGCACCCCATATTGAATTTTCAAACAATTGGCATTTAACATTTACAAATTAGTAGCCAACCAAAAAAAAAAAAAAACACACACGCACACACACACAAAAAAGAAAATTCTTTTGGATCTGCTCCTAAAACCAGACACTACAACGTTGAGACAAGTGATGATAAATGTTGATATAACAACAACAACAACAAAGCATTTATTCCAAATATTTGTGGTCAATTACATGAATTTTATTCTTATATTCAGTTCTACTTAGATCACTTTTGTTATTTAGGATCAATTATTCGTCATGATCGTGAGATTGAGGATGATGATGTCCATCGAATCAAATTGAGATAGTTAAAATGGAGGAGTGTCTTAGAAGTCTTATGTGACCCTAGAAACCTATGAGACAAGAGGGAAAATTCTATAGGATAGTTAAAAGACCGGCAATGCTTTATAGATCAAAATGTTGGGTAAATAAAAAATAACTAACGCAACGCGGAAGTAAAAACCTCGGAACCACCAAGGGTGTTCTTTGAATCCACAAAGAACGATCTCCGAATACAAGAAGAACTTCGAATCCACGAAGAAAATATTGAGAGAGAATTTTTATTGATGAAAAGAAATTATTCTTTGGGGTTACATGACTCTTCTTAAATAGAAAAATAAATAAGGCTCCTGGTAATACTAGAATTACAAGAAATAGAAAGTATGAAATTCTATTCTAAAAAACTTCTTATAATTGAGGAAACAAATCATGAATTAAAATTGAATTTATTTCCTAATTTAATTTGACTCTAATATTGAATTTATTTCCTAATCTAAGGCTCCAACTTTATTACTAAAAATAAACTAAAATCTGATTATTTTTGGATTTCAGTCATAACTGGGTATTACTGATGAGATTTTAAAAATCTGACAATCTAGTTGGCTCCATCTCGTCGAGATAGGTGATTTATTTATATAATATGTCAGAATCTACTTTCTGGGTTAGAAGATATAATTATTTTTTTTGCAGAAGTCAATAATACGTATAAATCAGTATTTAGCTCGTGATTGTGCGAATCCTCCGTGAAATTGTCTGTTAAGCATCATACATCAGTCTCCCCTTATTGAAAGAAGCTCGACCCCAAGCTTATATTTGTTAGAATAGTAGCTTTAATATTAAATATTTTTTTTCTTACAACGATCAACATCTGCCTTATATTTAGCGTTGATTTTCTCCATTTGTTCTTTTACCTCCTCTTCTAGGACTTCTTTTGTATCAAACTTGTGTATAAATCTTTCACATGATATGTGTATGTAATTGGCAGCATGTGGATCTGTAGTTGACATGAAAAACTCTTTCTAATATTTTCCCTGTTGCTTCCCATATTCTAGTGACGACGGTATCATCTCATCGCTGAATTTATTGATGATCATTGCTTTCAAAAAAGAATTTTTTCCCTCATACTCCATACATAATTCTTTCATCTTCTTTACCTCGAGCCCTCCACCAAGCAATTCACACAAACCATCAATTGTCTCACTCTCTATTTTATCATTCTTCTCCATCAGGACATCGTTAATATGTGCAATATCGCTCATAACCTCTCTGAAAATATCATGCATAATATCTATCTTCACTATTATATCCCTATCAGCATCATGAATCTCATGCATAATGAGTGCTTGCACCTTAGGAGAAATTTCGGTAGGGGCAGGTTCTTCTTTTCAGTTACAACCAAGTCATAGACCTCTTCAGATTGCTTCAAGTTTTCTCCTAAAGCCTTGTTGTTTGTCACCAAGAGTCTCTTCTTCTCAGTAGTCTTTATCTTAGATGACTTTTTTCTGTAAGAGGCATAAGTACAATTCGGCGACCATCCTTCTTAAAGATATAAACATTATCCTTCCCCCTGTGCGTGACATCAACATCAAACTGTCATGGTTTGCCTAACAACATATGACAAGCATTCATCTCAACTACATTACACAATGCCTCATCAATATAATTTCGGCCAATGGAAAAAGATACCCGACACACATCATCAACCTGCACGTCATTACCCTTACGAATCCAACCGATCTTGTAGGGAGCGAGATGTTTCTCTGTCTTCAAACTTAGTTTTTCCACCATATGCCGAGAGACAATATTCTCACTGCTACCACTATCAATGATAACATCACAAGTCTTTTATTTCACAGTGCATCTCATGTGGAAGATATTATACCGTTGTGATGGTTCTTCTGTCTTTAGAGCCAATAATAGGTCGTCGCACAACGCACGAGAGTTGATCCCCATAATCAGGATCCACCCAATCACCTCCATAGTCTTCAGCATCATCTTGGTCTATATCCTCATCTTCATGATCGACTATATTCACAACACTTCTTTTAGGGCACTGATTGGATCGATAACTAGGTTGACCACATCTGTAGCACTTGATTGGATCGGGTTTGGCATACGGGTTTTGTGGTGTAGCCTTCTTTGCTGTTATTATCGTTGGGCTTGTACCTTTCTCAGATGTAACATCTTAATTAGAAGTAGTTTGAGACTGTTCATTCCCACCACGATTAAAGCTCATGCGTGACCCGTCGGAAGCTACCCACGATCCTCTATTATTCAGTCCAAGTTATCGCTCCACCTTTTCGGCTAGGCTGTGTCTGCCAAGGTATATGTCTGCTACAAAGATACATGATCCTGAATTGCTATCCTCAATCCCCTAGTATATCGAGACATCTGTTGGGCCTCGTTCTCATTTAAATTATTGCTGGATGACAACCGAAAAAACTCCTGCTTGTACTCATCAACTGTTCTTCCACATTGTTTGCACTTTTGGTATTATCTGAATAAGACTTGTTCATAATCACCTGACAAGAAACGGACTTTTAGTAGTTTCTTCATCTTTTTCAACCTATTGACTTTCAGCTTTCCTTGACGAGATCGATTCATGCAAACTGATTCCCACCAAGCTGATGCTCCATCTTCAAGTCAGTAGGCCACTAATTTTACCTTACGCTTATCTGGGATCTCCATATACTTAAAGAATCTCTCCACTTCTGCAACCTAATCAAGAAATTCTTCGATATAAAGTTGCCTGTTAAAAGATGGCAGATCTATCTTCATCTTGAACCCTCCAGCATCACAACTATCCCTTTGTTGACGGTCTCTGTGATCATCACCGTGGCGTGGGGCTTCATAGTTATTGTCGTCGCTGTTGAATTTATCATATGGAGTCGGATCACGTCGCTAGTGACCATCAACGCAATTTCGAACTCCTACCATGTTCAGATGCTCCACTACCAACGCAAGTCGCTCTATGGCAGCCTTTATCTGATTAACATCGGTCTTCAGCTCATCGAACTCAGTATGAGAAAAAAAGGGCTTCATCGTCTGCCATCGGATTGGAGGAACCTAGCTCTGATACTAGTTAACGCAGTGCAGAAGTAAAAACCTCGGAATCCACCAAAGGTGTTCTTTGAATCCACAAAGAACGATCTCCGAATCCACGAAGAATTTCGAATCCACAAAGAAAATATTAAGAGAGAAATTTTATTGATAAAATGATATTATTTTTTAGGGTTACATTACTCTTCTTAAATAGAAAAATAAATAAGACTCCTAGTAATACTAGAATTATAAGAAATAAAAAGTATCAAATTCTATCCTAAAAAACTCCCTATAATAGAGGAAACAAATCATGAATTAAAATTGAATTTGTTTCCTAATTTAATTTGACTCTAATATTGAATTTATTTTCTAATCTAAATAGACTCCAACTTTATTCCTAAAAATAAACTTAAAACTGATTATTTTCGGATTTTAGTCAAAACTGGGTATGACTGATGAGATTTTAAAAATCTGATAATCTAGTTGGCTCTGTCTCGTCGAGATAGGTAATTTACATATATATTATGTCAGAATCCACCTTCTGGGTTGGAAGATATGATTGTTTTTTTTTTGCGAAAGTCAATAATACGTATAAATCTGGATTTAGCTCGTGATCTACGTTACTCGGACACGACGGTTGGACCGTCGTACCGACGTTGATACGACCCGACACCGATCCGGGTACGAAATACGGGTCGGATACGATGGTTGGCACTCGGATACGACGGGGTTGTGGCTGCTCGTCGTCGACGAAGGAGGGGGAGGAGATTCGACGAAGGAGGAGGCGGGTGGGGCTGCGGCTGCTCGTCGTCGACGAAGGAGGGGGAGGAGATGGCTCCTCATCGTCGATGGAGAAGGCGGATGTGGCTTTTCGACGAGTTCAAGCTTCGACGAGGAACAGGACGGAGGTTAAAGATGAAGCTCGGAGGTTGAAGACGAAGCTTCGACTGTTCGACAGAGGTTGAAGACCAGCTCGGAGATTGAAGGTGAGATCGAAGATGAGGATCCGAGAGGCTTTGATGAGTTCGAGCTTAGACGAGGAACAGAACGGGTCGATAGAAATTTCGTGGCGGCGTCGGGTGAGTGAGAATTAGGGTTACATAGTTTACTTTAGTTTGGGTTTTAGGTTTTTGGTTTTGGTTTTGGGTTTTGGGTTTGGGTTTAGGTTTGGGTTTGGGTTTGGGTTTGGGCTTTGGCTTTGTATTTTTGGGTTTGGATTTTTTTGTTTGGGTTTGGGTTTTACAATAAATATATGAAGCAAGTAAAAGTGTATACGGGATAGAGGAATGGAATTTAATTAGTTGTACTTCATTAAATAAATTAAACTATTATTAAAAGTGTATCCCTGTACCTGTGTCGAAATTTAGGATAGTGTCCCCTTATCCAAAATTTTCAGAAATTTCGTATCGGACACTCGGATCCGCACCCGTATTGGATACTCATACCTGAGTCCAGGTAACGTAGCTCGTGATTGTCCAAATCCTCCATGAAATTGTCTGTTAAGCGTCATACATCAATAACATGTGTAAAAAATAAGTTTAGAACCTTACGATGATCTTGTGGGTATAAACTTAGGCTTAGTTTGATAAAAGGGAATGTAAAAGTAAAGGGAGGGACAAAAATCCAAAGTGCCTTTGGTAGTTTTTTTAGAAGGAAGGTAAAGTGAGGGGAAGTGAGGTAGAGTAGGAGACAACATAAAATGAACTAAAAATGAGGAGAGAGAAGAATCCCTCTAAATTGGAGGGATTCAAGAAGAGAGAAAATAAACTACAAATTGATGTGTTTTTTCTTCGCTTCCCTCTTCATACCCCCATACCAAACTATGCTTTAAAGATAGGATAAGAAATGAGTGCCTTCATAATAACTTAGATGTTGCTTCTATTAACGATAAAATGAGAAAGTATCGACTAAAGTCGTTTGGTCATGTACAACGAAGACCTCTTAGTGCACCTATTAAGAAAAGTGATAATATTATGATTAATGAGGTAAATAAATCTAGAGGGTGACCTAAAAGAACTTAGTTAGAAGCAATTAAAAAGAGTATGATAATGGTTAACTTAACGGAGTAGACAACCCACATAAGAATGTAATGAAAAAATATGATTCACGTAGCTGACCCCAAACATTAGGAATGAAGACTTTGTTTTTGTTGTTGTTGTTATTTGAAGAGGTTTAGTAGAATATTGAAACTTTAGGAGGGATTTCTCTAATTTATAAAAATTAGGGGGTTTTGAACAAAAATACCCAAAGTTCGGGTGGGATTTGTGAAAATTTACCCTGAGGTCCCTTACAAAAGGTTATGGATACGCATGCCTATAGATGTATTCCTCCCCATGCTTAGTCTTGACTCTTGAGTGTCTTGACAGACACAGAAAATGTCTATACAAGAGTAGAGAATAACAACACTAAATAAATACAATGAAGAGAAAGAGAACAACACATAAGGATTTAATGTGGTTCGGTCAGTATGACCTACGTCCACGGGCGAGAACAACATAGAACTTCACTAATCACAAAAGAGAAGATTACAAAGAGAAGATCACTCTCTAATCAAAGAATCACACGAAGAAAGAGAAATTTCTCTCTCTCTCTTTCTCTCACTTCTTTTTTTTCTCAACTCTGTCCAACGCT
>NC_033802.1:62592623-62644568 GCF_001876935.1 Asparagus officinalis
CCCTTTTATAGCCTAAAAAATTAAAAAAGTTTGGTGGAATAGTAAATGTTAGGCTCTGGGTTTGGTGGAACACCGAAAGGTTTGTGGAACATTTGAATTAAAAGTCAATTTACAAATCTTCACCTTGACTTTGAATATGAAGATCTTCTCTTTACTCTTCATGTCTTGCCATAAGCCTATACGGGCTTAACCTCCGCTTTATTGAACTCCAAGCAATTCAAGACAATGCTCGAACTTGTACGAAGGTACGGGCTTCATCATCATATCTTTTGGATTGTCTGCAGTACCAATTTTCTCAATCTTGATGACTTTAATTTCTCTGATATAATGATACCTAACATCTATATGTTTGGTTCTTTTATAATACATTTGATGCTTCGTCAAATGTCTAGCACTCTGGCTACCATAAAATACCAAAGTAACACATTGGTGTAAGTCGAGATCTTCAACCACACCTCTCAACCAAATGACTTATTTCACTGCTTATGTTACTGTCATAAACTCTACCTCTGTGGTAGACAAAACAATTGTCGACTGTATAGTCGCCTTCTAACTAATGACACTACCTGAAAGAGTGAATATATAACCTGTCATGGATCGTTCTTATCCAAATCGTCCACATAATCTGAATCAGAATTACCAAATATTCTGCAATCTGAGTTTTTGTTCCTACCAAAATATAAACCAATATTAGCTGATCCTCTTAAATATCTGAGTATCCATTTCACAGCCTGCCAATGGACCTTTCCAGGCTTATTCATATACCGACTCACAACACTGACTATATGTAAAATATCTGGACGGGTGCAGACCATAGCATATATACATAATACTTCCAACTTCACTCGCATAAAGAACATAATACATATACTGCTTCTCCTCTTCAGTCTGAGGTGACAAATCTGCTAAAAGACGAAAATGAGCTTACTAGTTTTCTAACCACAAAGCAGACATTGTTTGCTCAATATATCCAGTCCTCTCTCGCTCATATGTCCTAACCGCATATGCCACAAACGTGTAGTGTCTGAATCTGAATCCTCTGAGGATGACACTGCTGTAGCACCTGTCACTGTACTGACTTCAAGGATATAGAGGATATTTACCTTCTTTCCTTTTATCACAATAAGAGAGCCTTTACTAACTCTCAAAACTCCACCTTCAGCTGAAAACTTAAAACCATTTGAATCAAGGGTGTCTAAAGAAATGAGGTTCTTCTTTAACTTCAGTATATGTCGGACATTGTTCAATAATCTAACAATACCATCATGGGTTCTAATCTTAATTAATCCGATACCAACAGTCTTGCAAGACATGTTATTTACCAAACAAGACATTCCTACCATCGATAGAGTGATATGTGACAAACCAATCCCTATGTGGACATATATGGTAGGAACAACCCGAATTAGTAACTCACTCATCTTGTGAATGAGTATTAACACTAACTGAAAGAACTTCATGTGAACTAGAAGACTCTTCAGTTACAGTAGCAACTAAAGGTTTCACCTCCCCAGATTTCGACTGTGAATTATCCTTTGCTTTGAGCGCTGGACAATTAGGTTTTATATGCTATACTTGTGACAGTAATAACATTCAACATTTTTTTTGGCCTGGACTTTGATCTAGACATATTTCTAGATTTGTTTCTATCACCAGCACCCTTTTTAGGATGACCACGAGCGAATAAACCTTCAGCTTGATCCTCTCCTCCTACGACAGACACTTTCTGCCTTAATTTTTTTGAATGTAAGGCTGATTTGATATCCTTCAAAGAAAGTGTATCTCTACCGTATAACATGCTATTAACAAAATTCTCATAGGAATGAGGTAATGAACATAACAAGATGAGGGCTTGATCTTCTTCGTCGATTTTAACATCAATATTCTTTAAATCCATAAGAATAGTGTTAAGTTCATCTAAGTGGTCTTTAATTCGCATACCTTCCTTCATGCGAAGGGTGAAGAGGCGTTGCTTCAAGTAGAGCTTGTTCGTTAGAGATTTCGTCATGTACAAGCTCTCCAATTTGAGCCACAAGCCGGTGGCAGTATCTTCATTTGCAACCTCTCGCACGACTTCTTCGGCCAAATAGAGCTGTATGGCACTATGCGCCTTCATCTCCAACTCTTCTTTCTCATCATCGGGCATAGATGTCGGTAACTTATCCTTTCCGGACAAGACTTTGAACAGTCCTTGTTGTACTAGGAGAGCCCTTATTTTTACTCTCCACAAACTGAAGCTATTTCTACCATTGAAATTTTTCACTTTGTATTTTGCAGAAGACATCTTGAAGCCCACTAGAATAGTAACTGTAATTATGAATAGTAATTGTACTTGTGAACAGTAACCATACGTGTGAATAGTAACCATATGTATGAATAGTAACAGTACTTTAAATAGTATCGTACTCGTGAATAGTACCTAGTACCTTAAAAAAGTAAATGATAATCTAACTTATTTTCTGATGTGGAGGATCCACTTTTAGTGGCAGCTATAGAGCATACGATAAGTAGATACATGTATCCTAAGTCAGGTTCTGATACCAGTTTGTTGCAGCGGAGGGCTTTACAGACACAGAAGATGTCTATACAAGAGTAGAGAATAACCATACTGAATAAACACAGTAAAGACAAAGAGAACAACACAATGATTTAACGTGGTTCGATCAGTATGACCTACGTCCACGGGCGAGAACAACAGAGAACTTCACTGATCACAAATGAGAAGATTACAAAGAGGAGATCACTCTCTAACCAAAGAATCACACAAAGAAAGATTTCTCTTTCTCTCTCTCTTTCTCTCTCTCTTTCTCTCTCTTTTGTTTTCTCAACTCTGTCTGATGCTCTGAACTCTCTCCCACACCCCCTTTTATAACCTTAAAATAATAATAATAAATTAAAAAATTTTGGTGGAATAGTAAATGTTAGGCACTGGGTTTGGTGGAACACTGAAAGATTGGTGGCACATTTGAATTCAAAGTCACTTTACACTCAGTTATATCCTACAGAACTTGCCTTGTTTTCTTGAGTACATAGTTCAAGTTCGTATGATATTATAAATGGAAGAAACAAGTTCTTGAGTGAATTGTTTTAGTGTTGCATTTTTTCCTTTAGTTTGCACATTTACTCCCTCTTTATAACATATGTTTCTCTTCATCTGGCTATATTTTGTCATTTTGAAATCATATCTTTGAAGAAGATTTTTAAATTGTCACTTCTTTAAGAAAGTAAACAATAATCTCTTTTAAGGTACTCTAACTATAAACAAGTAATTAAATATATAAATAAATATTTGAAAAATTATAACTCCATATGCTACAGGTTGCGGTCGTGATTGTTGCTTTCCCTGCGGTAGCACTTCTCTTGAACAGGGCTCGTTTCTGCATTTCTGCTTCACACTCCAGAGAAGACCTTGTTAAAGCCTTAGAGGTATAATTAACGCAATTTCCTTTTACTCGATCAATATCATATATTAATAACCAATCAACATTTTTTGTAGCTACTTTTAACATTTTATGATGAATTCAGGTTATCAGCAAAGTTGGTGATCTGACTGGCATCAAGTACCTACCTGCTGCACCTCACAAGACTCGTGCTAAAGAGAACGGGAAGAAGCTTGGTTAGAAAATATCAAGTTCAGGATAATGCATGCAAATTTGAAGCAAACCAAAGCACTCATGCACTAGAAGTACAAGTTAGTTTAGTTTCTGGCAGTCAGTAGATTTATAATACCTTGTGTAACTTCATTCTTTGTTTGTTACTATGATGATAAGTGCGTGAGGATTCTACTTCGCACTAAATCTAGCTGTTCTATTCTATATTCAGCATGCATTTAAGCAACTTTTGCTTGATCTTCTCTTTTTATGTTCAAGCTATTATGTCTAAGAAATGGGATTCGCAGTGATGGTACTTCTTGATTTTCCTCATTAAATGCTTCCCTTACGCCATTTCGAATGGTGTTTGGATCTTCTTTAGTGTCAAAAAATAGCACTTGATCAAACTACTATCACGAGGTACATAATAACTGTTGCATTGGAATGTAACACAACCATCCAAATATCAAGAGACGGTTGTGATTTGGAATACTGGTCTCTGCATTAAATTATCTGATAAAAAGAATCCAAATCTTTTCTTGATCGATGATGGCGAATTTGCATGTTTTAGATGAGTATAAATGCTATTGCGGTTCTGCTAAGAGGGGTGGAAAAAAAATCTTAGAACTTGACTAGAATAAGTTATCTACTAATGAACTAACATGTCACCTTGTTCTGTAAAGGGGAGGCTTATTGCAAATAACATCCTTCTTGCTCATGAGCTAAAAAAACACCGAGAGAAAAAATATTTCTCCTAAGGTCATGCTTATTGTTGATATACGCAAAGCATTTGATTCTATTATTTGTTCTTTTTTCCAATCCATGCTCTCTGGTTTGGGGTTCCCTGTACAAGTGATTAATTTGATTATGGCTTGCATTACCTCTCCAAGCTATTCCATTTCTATTAATGGATCACCACATGGATACTTTTAAGGGTACGAGAGTGTTAATGCAAGTGACCCTCTCCCTCCCTATCTCTTTGTTATTGTCATGGAATATCTCAAGGAGATTATCTTTTCTCAAATTGGACAAGGACTTTAAGTATCACCCTAAAAATGTGCACAACTGAAACTCACTCACTTGATATTGATGACCTGCTTTTATTTAGCAAGGGAGATGTTACTCCAATTCAAAAGCTAAATCAATTCTTTCGGGGTTTAGCTCAGTTTCTGGCCTTGGTGCAAATCCAAACAAAAGTTGTATCTTTCTACTTTGGGTTACTCTGAGGGGATTTTTCCAATATGATACTTGGGTGTTCCTCTCATTTGTAAAAGATTATTATATCTTGATCTCAAAACTATCTATGCAATTTCAAAATCGGAACAGGCACAGGAAAATGTCTTATGCAGGAAAGCTTCAATTGCTTAAAAGTGTTATCATGGGTACCCAAACATTTTGGGCTAGCAGTTATAGTCTGCCAAAGAGAGTCTTGATTAAGATAGATGAACTTAGTAGGAAATTTCTTTGGGGGAAAAGTGGTGAGACTAAGACAATGAATCTGGCGGCTTGGAGTTATGCTTGTAATCATAAATCTCATGGTGGCCTTGGTCTTTTCTCTGTGTGAGGCTCGTGAGCCTCGATTGATCCTCAAATTGTTGTTTCTGGCCATGGCTGGAACTGTAAGAACTTGAGAACAGGATACAAGAAGAATTGAGATAGAAGAGAGGAATAGAATTGAGAGAGAGAATTTAGAAACAGAGAATAAGAGTGAATTGAGAGAAGAACAGCTAAATTCATTCATAAGTTTTGATCTTTACATTCTTCTCTTTTATACAGCTTCCACTTGAGAGTTCAGCTTGTGCACGTGCACATACAGTGTTTGTGCAAAACTGAATTAACAGACTAACTGAATCATAACAGACTAACAACTCAATGAATTCATTTATTACACATAAACCCTTGAACTATACAGCTCATGTCCTAAAGCCTTGGTCTTTTGCATATCAGTCCAGGCTTTTGCATATCAGTCCAACCTCATCAGAATCTTCAGTTTCAGCTTCTAAAACCCTGTCTTTAGCTTCGATGATCAATTCTTCATCTTCCCAAGTTTCAGCTTCCTTCTCTATTTATTGTCTTCCAGCACCTGACAAATCCCTCCCACTTAAATTTGACCTTGCCTCGAGGTCAAAAGCAGGAAATTTTTTTACCAAGTCCCAATATGGCTCCCAAGTAGAATCCAGAGAGTTGCGCTGCTTCCATTTAATGAGAACTTCAGACACCAACTTGTTTCCCTTGATAACTGACCTCCTATCCAAGATTGATAAAGGTTCATCAACAATTTCTGCCACATAGTTAGGAAAGTCAACCTGAATGACAACGTCAGTTCCAATCCTTTTCTTCAATTGGGACACATGGAAAACTAGGTGGATTTTTTCTTGATCAGGTAAACCCAATCTATAGGCAACCTCTCCAATCTTCTCTAGAACCTGGTAAGGCCCATAAAATTTAGGAGAGAGCTTTTGAGTTCTGTACGAAAACACACTGATTTGTCTATATGGCTGAAGTTTAAGGAAAACCCAGTCTCCCACCTCAAAGCTCCTGTAACTCCTATGTCTGTCAGCAAATCTCTTCATCTGGGCAGCAGCAGTCTTCAAGCTGTCTTTAATGAATTGTAAGGTTATATCTCTTGAAAAGAGAACTTCATCCACTGCCTCCACCTTACAACTCTTAGAAACATATGAAAGCAAAGAAGGAGGAGATCTACCATATACTACTTCAAAGGGAGTAGAATGTGTAGAGATTTTCCATGTAGTATTATACCAAAATTCAGCTAGAGACAGCCACTTACTTCATTCCTTAGGTTTGTGACAACAAAAGCATCTTAAGTACTCTCCAAATTTTTGTTAGTGACCTCAGTTTGCCCATCAGTTTGTGGGTGATATGCTGAACTAAATTTCAGTTGGCTTCCTTGTAGCTTAAACAATTCTCTCCAAAACAAACTTGTAAACAAATAATCCCTATCACTGACTATAGATTTAGGCATCCCATGCAACTTGAATACCCCTTCAAAGAAAACCTGAGCTACTGACTGAGCAGTGTAGGGGTGTGATAGTGGAAAGAAATGAGCATATTTAGATAATCTGTCAACAACTACAAAGATAACAGATTTATCTCCACTCTTTGGAAGATGGGTAATAAAATCCATGGATAGATCCTCCCAAATATAATCTGGAATAGGGAGTGGCTGTAATAGTCCTGGGGATGCTATATTTTCCCCTTTTGCCCTTTGACAAACATCACAAGCCTGTACATACCCTTGAACATCTCTCTTCATTTCTTTCCAATAGAAAGATCTTGGAAAGGAAGATCTTCTCAATATGTGCAAAGTTCTAATAATTCCAGAATTGCCTCCTGTAGGACTGTCATGATGTTCTCTAAGAAAATATGTTTTAACATTTTGAGCAGTAGGACTAATCAGTAGCTTGCCCTTGTAGTAAAACATTCCCTCCTTCTTGTGATATCTGTTAGCCTCTAATTGTCCCCTTTGTAATTTGGTATCAAGCTCTGTAAAATACTCATTTGTGGAACACATATGTCTAATTTCATCCAACCACTCACTGTTGATAGTAGTAATTGCTGAGGCTTCAATTTCCTGTGGTAGGGTATCTTCTTCCACTTCATATACTCTGGATAAACCATCTGCAGCCTTGTTTAGTCTCCCTGGCTTATACTCCACTCTGTAATCAAAACCATGGAGCTTTGCAAGCCATTTATTATGGATCCTTGTGTGGATTCTCTGTTCAAGTAGATACTTGAGACTTTGATGGTCAGTTCTAATCACAAATTTCCTTCCCAACAAGTACTGCTGCCATCTTTTTGTAGACAGAGTGAGGGCTAGAAGCTCTTTCTCATAAGTTGACAGTGTGGTATTCCTTCCCTTTAATGCAAAGCTAAAATAGGATATAGGCCTCTCATTTTGCATCAGCACAGCACCAATCCCTGAACCAGAAGCATCACATTCAATGATAAATGTTAAACTAAAATCTGGCATTGCTAAAACTGGGGACTGGGTTAAAACAATCTTCAAAGCTTCAAAAGCTTTTTCCAGCACTTTCTCCCCAACTGAAGGCTCCCTTCTTTAATAACTGTGTTAAGGGCTGAGCTATAACTCCAAAATTCTTGATGAATTTCCTGCAATACCCTGCTAAGCCAAGGAATCCCCTCAATCCTTTCAGTGTTTTAGGTTTTGGCCATTCAACAATAGCTTGAATCTTCTTTGGATCAACCCCCACACCCTCCTGAGACACAACATGTCCCAAATACTCTACTTATGTTTGTTCAAAGCTGCATTTAGACAATTTGGCCACCAGTTGGTGATGGTTCATTATCTGAAATACCTGTCTTAGATGAATCAAGTGATCCTGCCACCCTTTACTATATACTAATATGTCATCAAAGAAAACCAAGATAAATTTCCTAAGGAAATCTTTAAAGTGGTATTCATAAGAGCTTGGAAGGTTGAAGGAGCATTTGTAAGTCCAAAGGGCATGACCATGAACTCAAAGTGGCCACTGTGTGTTCTGAAAGCAGTTTTAGGAATATCTTGATCACACATCCTTATTTGATGATAACCAGACTTTAAATCCAGTTTAGTAAAGTATTTTGTTCCATGTAATTCATCTAATAATTCATCTATAACAGGGATAGGGAATTTATCCTTGATTGTAGCCTGATTTAATGATCTATAATCTATGCACATTCTCCAACTTCCATCAGATTTTTTGACCATGACTACAGGTGAAGAAAAAGGGCTGTTACTGGGTCTGATAATTCCCTTCTTAAGCATCTCTTCCACTTGTTTTTCAATCTCCTCTTTTAGAAAGTGTGCATGCTTATATGGTCTAATGCAAATTGGTTTTGTTCCCTTCTCAAGTGGAATTTTGTGATCTATACTTCTTCTTGGAGGAAGGTGAGGTAACTCTTGAAAAACAATTTGAAATTCCTTCACCAAGTTTAACATGTCTGCAGGCAGCTCCTCATGTATTTTCTCTGTGGTGCATGTTTGTAAGTCTATACTACATAACTGAATTTAAAATCCCTTCTCTTGTTCTTTGAATGTCTTGGAAATGGCCTTGCTGACAACCAGTTGCAATTCTCCTGGAAGTACCCCCTGCAGTGTTCTCTTGATCCCATCACTCACAAATGTTACCTGCAATTTCTTAAAATTCAGAGTAATATCTTCAAGAGTTTTCATCCAATCAGCTCCTAAAACAATCTGGCTTCCCCCCATGGGCATCACTAACAAATTAACCTGGATCTTTACCCCTTGACATTCTAGGGATACTTCTTGGCACACTCCTTCACCTTTGATCAATTCTCCACTGGCTACTAAGACATCAAAACTATTAGATTCAGTTACTAATAGTCCCAATTTCTTTACCAGTTTAGAATTTATGAAGTTGTGGGTTGATCCAGAATCTATTAGCGTGCTAACAGCTTGATTCTTGTAGTAGCCCACCACCCTAATGGTGTGAGAGGCATTAATACCACTGAGTGCTTGTACTGAGATAGAGGGTGCTCCCTTCACCAAACTCTCAGCTAACTCTATGGCTCTATTTTCCTCTTCTTCTTCATCATCATCAACTTCATTCTCCTTTGAATTCCCTTGTAAAAATCCTTCTAAGAAAAACAGTTGCTTCCCCTTGCACTGATGTCCTCTAAACCACTTTTCATCACAAGTAAAGCATAGGTTCTGGCTTCTCCTCTTTTGTATTTCTTCAGGAGTTAGCTTCTTGAATTGAAAAGGAGGTTTGGGGTTTTCTTTCACAGGAAGATATGGAGATGAACTAGTTGGTTGTATTCCTGTATGTGAGGTATTCCAATTCCCTCTTGGTTTTCTTTCATTTTTAAGTTTCTCCTCAAACAGTTTTGCTAAGGATATTGCTCCTTTCAATGAGGAAGGTCTGGAGGCTATTACTTCATACCTCAATTCCTCTTTAAGCCCCCTATAATTTTTTCCAAGATATGCCTCCTAGAGGATTGATCATCTAATAGACTCAAAGTTTGTTCAAACCTTCCCAGATAATCCCTGACAGTGGTAGTTTGTTTCAGGGTGGAAAAAGCATCATAGGGTCTTGAGAGCTCACTTGGCCCAAATTGGTAATAATTTCCTCTTTAAAAACTTCCCACTAACAGAAATCTTCAAGATTCCTAGCAAGCCACCTATACCATTACAATGCTTCTTCTCTCAAATAGAAAGAACAGACCTTAACCCATTCATCACTCTTGATGTCATAATACTTAAAAATCTATTCAGTTTGCTCTAACCAGGCTATGATATTTTCATTTCCAGAGAAAGAAGAAAAATCCAAATGTAGAGACTTAGGTTGAACCAACTTTTGATTACTGAAAAATGAATTATTATGGGAGTTATTACCAAGATGGAAAGTTGGTTGGAGTTCACCATTGGAATTTGCTCCCCTGAAGGGTGGAAGAGTTCTTGGTGTCTAGTCTGGACCCTGTCTGCTCATTCCCCTGGTGCCTGGTCCCAAAAGACTTGTGTCATTTCTTGGATCTAATCTCAACACTCTTCGTTCATCCCTAGCTCTTGATCTTGGGACTTCTTGGCTTTGCTCCTTTGATTTCTTGAATTCTTGGGCAAAATTTTGGAACTGGGAAGATATTTGAGAAGATATTTGAGAGGATAACTGATAAGTTAGTTGAGAAGACAATTCAGCAGTCAATTGAGAAGACAAATTAGCAGTCAATTGAGAAGATAATTCTTCTATCCTTGTAGAAAGTTGTCGAGCAAAGAAGATGTTTTGAATAATTGCTTTCTTTCGGACCTTAAACGCAACGCTCTTGCTGTAGTTGCTTCTTCTTGAATATTTCCTCGGGATCGCCCATGGCGTCGTCAGCATTAGCTTCAGACTCCAGCAAAATTTGCTCTGATACCAATTGTGAGGCTCGTGAGCCTCGATTGATCCTCAAATTGTTGTTTCTGGCCATGGCTGGAACTGTAAGAACTTGAGAACAGGATACAAGATGAATTCAGATAGAAGAGAGGAATAGAAATCAGAGAGAGAGAATTTAGAAACAGAGAATAAGAGTGAAATGATAGAAGAACAACTAAATTCATTCATAAGTTTTGATCTTTACATTCTTCTCTTTTATACAGCTTCCAATTGAGAGTTCAGCTTGTGCACGTGCACATACAGTGTTTGTGCAAAACTGAATTAACAGACTAACTGAATCATAATAGACTAACAGCTCACTGAATTTATTTATTACACATAAACTCTTGAACTATACAGCTCTTGTCCTAAAGCCTTGGTCTTTTGCATATCAGTCCAGGCTTTTGCATATCAGTCCAACCTCATTAGAATCTTCAGTTTCAGCTTCTAAAACCCTGTCTTTAGCTTCGATGATCAATTCTTCATCTTCCCAAAAGTTTCAGCTTCCTTCTCTATTGAGTGGTTTGGCCTACTTCCTGCTGACTTCCAGCAACTTGAGCACTCTGCAAGGATAATGGAGATCTGGCTTCGTTCAATGAGGCTATTGCGGCTTATCCATCAAAAGAAAGATTTATTATGGGATTAGATGGATCCATGGCACCTATGTAAAGCACTCTACAATTTGGAGAGTTCAACCAGAAGTTAGGGATCCTATGGAAGCAATTGCTCAAAGTAGACATTTTGGTAATACTGATGCTCTGATTACTGCACTTCGACATTGCTAAGCTGCTGATAATTTCAAACTTTCTGCTGCTTATTGTAAATTCCTCCCCCGATCTGAAACAGTCAGCTGGTATAAAACTGTTTGGGAAACAATGTGTTACCCAAACACAATTTCATTCTTTGTAATCATCGGAACCTCTATATTCTTTGTAATCATCGGAATGAAGAGTCTCATGAACATCTTCCCTTTGAATGTGATTTCTCTTTGATTGCGTGGAACTCTGTCATGAGCTGGCTCCACTTTGATTGACAAGCTTGCAACTGGGTTATGGTTCTCAAAGTACCCCATGCAAAGCACGGCAAATTATTTTTTATCATTGTATTTTAAATTTACGCTTCTCTAAGTTTTAATACATTTGATTTGATTATTGTACACTTAAAAATATTGTCATCTGATACTTATACATTCTTGCTCTAAATAATATAAGGTCAACTCTAAATTTCCATGTTTAAGAATATAAATTTTAATATATTACTAAATTAGCCGACTATCACTTTTCAAATTTTTATGAATGGCAAAATTTTGCAGCCAATTACTATTGAAGAGGCCAATTTAATTTGTATCTCGAGGGAGGATTGTATTGAAAAAGTAAAATAGCTTAAATTCTTCTTGCTATTATCTATTTCTTCATCTGCTAGTTTTCTTGTTGTTCTACAAAAAAAAGTTAGTATTGTTATTTTTTCAAATTCTATTTTAAGTTGGAATTCCTATGCAATTTATTAATAGTTATTTGTAAAATTGTTCCTTTCTTTCATTGTTAGGAATTCCTATGCAATTTATTAATAGTTATTTGTAAAATTGTTCCTTTCTTTCATTGTTATTGTCCGCATTTTAGTCCTATTATTGTTATTTGTAAAATTGTTCCTTTCTTTCATTGTTATTGTCCGCATTTTAGTCCTATTATTTGAATTTATTACAAATATTACTTATGTAAAATTTTATTAACAAATGCTATACTATAAATAGCTAAGAGAGGATTGCTAGGGTTTTCACTTCTTGTTTCTATCAGCCTCCTCCTCCTCCAGATCTGAGCATGGCTCCTCTCTCGCTCTCTCTCTATCCTTCTCCTCCTCCTTCAGATGTAACTCCAAGTAGATGGGCTCCTCTCTCCTCTTTCTCTCTCCTACTTCAGATCTGTGACTCCAAGTGGATTCTAGAGCTCGGGTTTTCACTGTTCTCCCTCGAAGATGGTTGATCACTCCTCCCTCAAAGCTCGTCATCCCTCGAATCTTGTCGTCAAATCTTGCGTCGAAGCTCGTCGTCCCTCGAATTTTGTCGAATCCTGCATCGAAGCTCGTTGTCGACTCCTCCCTCGAATTTCGTCAGATTTTTTGTCGCCTTTGGGAAATCACTGGCTTTCTTAGTGGATTTTGTCGGATTTTTGCTTGATTTGTTGGATTTCGGCAATTACAGGTATAATTTCTCCATGATATTCTGTTGGCCTCTTTGTTTTGTTGATGTTTAACAAATAATTTACCACTAATGTTGTTTGTCTAGTATTTGTGTTTTGTATCTATTGTAGACAAATAACAAGTTAGAGGATGGATGGATATGTGTATTCACGATCATATCCAATGGAGGTTGGCGGAATTGTGGAGTGAAGCCTACGCAATTCAAAGTTAAAGATTCAAGTTCAAGCTTCATCTGCAAGTGTACCAAGATAGAGCTTCGTTGAAGATCACAAGCTTGGGGTAAATTTAGTTTTAGGTTTTATATTATGTGTGTTAGTACTTTAAGCTAAATCATATACACACATACACGTTTTGGTTTTGTATGTATATATATAGTTATATATATACATATATGTTTTGTGTTTTCGTCAAAAGTTGCCTTCATCATTGATTTCATTAGAAACTTCAAACGTTACAAATGAATTCAAATAACGAAAATTAAAAATTACAACTTTCTTGAAAATAAACACAAGATCCGTTTATCGTCTCTTGCTTGCGTGGGTCTTTGGCCTGTGACAGGGACGTTGATATCCGTGGACTACCTGGCAATCAGATCTGATCCAAAAAAATCTGGCAGAGCTTCGTCGATCCGCGAGGAGATCTAGAAGCTTGAAGCGCCTATCTCGGCTAAAGCGAGATATTTGCTCTTCTTAGGATTACCGGCGAAGGGTAATGCTAAGGAACGGACACGGGTGATGAGGAACTCCCTTGTGTTGAAGCGCTCGACCACTCTTCACTGCAGCAGGGCTTCGCCAACTCTCAAAAAATCCAGATTCCCAAAAAGTGAGGCCTAAGGCTCCTATTTATAGGCAAGAGGGGGTACAGGGCGTTGGGACACCCCTGGGGTGTCTAGGCAAAGCCGAGACACCCTCCGAGACACCCCTGGGGTGTCTCGGAATTTCCGAGACACCCCTGGGGTGTCTCGGAATTTCTGAGACACCCCTGGGGGTGTTTTGGAACTCCTGAGACATTCCGGGGTGCATCCGATTGTTTTTGCCGTAAACTCTTCGTCCGAACTCGGATTTGAGTGATTCCAAGTGCGTTGGAAGCCTGACGAAGAGTTCTACCCGCTCTGATGATTGGATTATCTGTAGGATGAACGAGATATGGAGGGCGTTATTCCTTTTGTAAACACCGCAGGGTTCCTGATTAGCCCGTGCTTTCGTATTTTGTCGATTTGCTTCAATCGTTCATCGACATCAATCGAACTCCTGTGGATCGGATAGTGACGTTCATCATCATTCATTTAACACTAAACTGTTCGTGGAGACCTATGGGTAATTTTCGATGCCTACAGATACCCCCTCCAAAGCGTTCCGGACTCGTTTCTTTTATAGAAGAGGCTGGAATACTTTGGATGTGATTGGTCCAACCTTCAGTCTGCGTAAAGGACCCGTAATTAGTTTTAACTCTTGGCTCCTTCGATTTTCGGTCTATTCGATGCTTTGACGAATAACCGAAGTTCTTCCGGCGCTGCGTTTATCGCTTGGCCGTCGTCGGAGTCTCGAGCTTACCACCAGCGAGTTGAGTTTGGCTCGTGTCATTGAGTTGACTTTGAACTGACTATCTCTGTCACGTCGTGTTGACTTAGGGTTTCAGATCATCGTACGTTGACTTTTTGTCGCAACGCGTTGACTGGCGTTGACCTAAGGTTACGCGTTGATCAGCGTCGACCTTAGGGTTTTGGATCGTCGAACTTTGACTTTTTGGCCGTAACGCGTTGACTGGCGTTGACCCAGGGTTACGCGTTGAATGTTGACTTTTTGGTCGCAACGCGTTGACTGGCGTTGACCTAGGGTTATGCGTTGACCGGCGTTGACCCTAGGGTTTTGAATCGTCGAACGTTGACTTGTGTGGATTTCGAATCCTCGAACGTTGACTTTTGTTGCAACGAGTTGACAGGCGTTGACCTAGGGTTACGCGTTGATCGGCGTTGACCTTAGGGTTTCGAATCGTCAAACGTTGACTTTGCGTTGACCTAGGGTTACGCGTTGATCGGCGTTGACCTTAGGGTTTCGAATCGTCAAACGTTGACTTTTGGTCGCAACACGTTGACTGGCGCTGACCTAGGGTTACGCGTTGACCGGCGTTGACCCTAGGGTTTTGAATCGTCAAACGTTGACTTTTGGTCGCAACGCGTTGACTGGCGTTGACCTAAGGTTACGCGTTGACCGGCGTTGACCCTAGGGTTTTTGAACCTCGTACGTTGACACAGTTTATACTCATACGTTAAGGTATTGGAGCACGGCGGTCCCAAGTTTCGGGGCTGCAGGACCAACTGTTAAAGCTGATTCATCTGCATGTGTGAATTTTATCCTGAATTTGTTGGATGCACAAGTCACGGGACCAACTAGTGGAGCTGGTGCGTCAATGACTCGCATTTATAGAATTTTTGGTAAATTCTCAGCCATCAACGGGTTTGATGAGCCTTTACCGACTACCGTTTGAGTCGGGCTAGCATGCGGATTGTTTAAGTCCGTTCCACATGTGACGTTAAGCTAAAAGAGTTAACCCTTTTAGTGCTACGATATTGAATACGTAGACTTCGTCTTTCTCACGGGAATAGACTACCCGGCAACGCGTGTTAGGCGCTGACTTATCCTTACTTAGGATTCAGGATAAAAATCCCCAGACTCGGATTCTGGTGTCTTCTTCAATCGGTAAAAGACTAAACCGGCAACGCGTGTTAGGTGTTGACTTATCCCTGCTTAGGCTTCGGGATAAAATTCCCCGTGCGTGTGAGGCACGGATTATGGTGTTATTAATAACAACCTGCCACAATGTTGAATATGTGGTCTTTTGTCCTTTTTACGGTCAAGGACTAACCGGCAATGCGTGTTAGACATAGACTTTGGGATTTTTGGCAAACCCCCAGCCATCAACGGGTTTGATGTGCCTTTACCGATTACCGTTTGAATCGGGCTATCATGTGAATTATTAAAACCCGTTTCACATGTAACGTTGTGCTAAGAAAATCGCTTTTCTCAGACTTGATGCTATGATTTTGAACACATAGACTTAACCATTTCTTATAGGGAAAAGGTACCCTGCGCCGCGTATTAGATGACGACTTATCCCTTCTTAGGCTTCGGGATAAAATTCCCCAGGCTTAAATCCTGGTGTCTTTTTCAATCGGCGAAAGACTAAACCGGCAACGCGTGTTAGGCGTTGGCTTATCCCTGCTTAGGCTTCGTGATAAAATTCCCCATGCATAAAAGGCATGGATTTTTGTTGCTATGATGCTGAATACGCAGACTCGGTCGTTTTTACGGGAACGAACCACCCAGCAACGCAGGTTAAGCGCTGACTTATCCCTACTTAGGCTTCGGGATAAAATACCCCAGACTAGAATTCTGGTGTCTTCTTCAATCGGTGAAAGACTAAACCGGCAACGCGTGTTAGGCGTTGACTTATCCTTACTTAGGATTCGGGATAAAATTCCCCGTACCTTTGAGGGTTGAAGAGGTGGTGTCTTTTCTTAGGACAAAGACGAACCCGATGCGGGAGAGGAAGAATTTTATATTCTATCTCCCGACACTGAGGAAGAAGAATTTTATATTCTATCTTCAGCTGGAAAGGAGACTCGAGGTGGGATCTCCACTCCTAGAATCCAAAAAGATGAAACTAAGAGTGGGATCTCCACTCCGAGAATCGACAAGATTCGGATAACCCTAACTGTCGGAAGGTTTGATTACCGAACTAAAGATAAATTTCTCGTTTATCGAGAGTGAATTGTGGTTTTGGTCCTAACTGCAGGAATGTTTGACCAAACGGGGGGTTGAGATGACCCTAACTGTAGGAAGGTTTGATCACTCGAATTGAAAGTGGACCTCTCGTTCATGGAAGGAATCGAGAAGGGGATTCTGGCTTTGGCCCTAACTTTTATAGGTTTGACCAAGGAGGCAGTGGAAGTGGGGGGTCTGAGACGATCTTACCTTTTATAGGCTTGATCGCTCAATTTAAAAGTGGACCTCTCGTTCATGGAAGGAATCGAGAGGGGACTTTAGTTGTGGCCCTAACTATAAGAAGGTTTGACCAGGTAGACAGTGAGAGTAGGAGTACAAATCACATCGAGAGTGTTGACTCATACAAATCACAGTGGGGTTTAGTGTTTATCACTTTGTTTGTAATGATCGGGTTATCCCTAAGAGAATTACATATAGTATTTTTCCGGGAACTTCCCGTTACATGAATCATCCACCCCCAGTTTCTTCGCGAAACTGGGTTTATCATTGCATTCGGTTACATGATCGGGTTATCCTTAAGAATATTACATATAAAAATTCTCCAGGAACTTCCCGTCAACGGTAGGAAACAGTTTAGACTCATATACCTATTGGAGTATCAGGGAACAGTTTAACCTCATATACCGATTGGAGGATTAAGAAGCAGTTTATACTCTTATACTTGTCGGAGTACCGCCGTTCTTAATTGGCTTATCCTAGCGTTATGACGCCGGCTTCAACCAAGGTTTGGATGCTATTCTTTAAAGTAAAGCAAGCCTTGGTGGGATGAAGGATCCTCCTGTGGTACGCGCAGTACTTCGGATCTGCAATATCGTCAGCTTCCTCCCGATTCATGATGGGTGGCAGCTTGATCTTGTTGTTTTCAAGCAGGGTTTCGAAGATGGCTGGAACGTCCTCATCCTTGAATGAGTACTCTTTTTGGAGCCTCGGATCCGAATTCTTCTGTTGTCTTCGGAGCTGTTGTTGTGACGTTTGATTAACGTCAATAACTGTTGTGGGTGCCTTCCCTTCATTATGGGAAACGAGACTTGAATTTAGAGGGTTAACCATCGGTTGGTTTCTTTCGACCTTCCTCCTTCTGAGGAAGCGTTCGGCCTGTTCTCCGCGCACCTTCAACTCTTTCCAGGTATTGAGCGGCTCTACTCCCATAACGTCCAAGACATTAATGGACAAGTTGTTATGACAAGTCTGCAAGACGAATTCCTCCGTGACGGGATCCTTGCAGTTCATTACCTGATTACGAAAGCGTTTGATGAAGATATCCACCGGCTCTCCGTCTTTTTGTTTCTGACTTGAAATAGATCAGGTGCTGAGTGGGGGAACCTTTCCCGTCGAACGGCGTGAAGTTGATCAGGTTGAATTTCGCCGGATACGGGATCGAATCCCACTCTTTCGGGTAAGGACATGGAATGCCGGTCTTCTTCACCTCTCGAGCAGACATCAGGGCGTCAATTTTTCTTTCGAGATCCTTCATCTTTTCGACCTCATCTATATCCTGTTTTGGACAATTTTCGAGAGGAATAATACGGCAATCCCCAGTGTTATCATCATTGGTGGGTCCACCCCCAGCGTCGTTATTTTTAGTGGGGCCATCCCCAGTATTTTTGGGCGGTGCGTCGGCCATGATGATTTCGTCCACTTCCGGATCGCTGTCAACTGCGGCGTTCTGGGTGCGACAGCTGGATTCAACTAGCTGATTTGACAAAGCTCGGATTTGTTGGTCGTGTATTTGTCTCATCTCCTGCATAGCCATCTCCATTTCGATTTCGCTTATTGATTCCTGACCGCAACCGAGTCATACGCCGGGATACATCGGCAAACTGATCTGGGTTTAAGTGTTGCGTCGATTTCCTTCTGCCGGTCATATTGACGGACACTTCTGGAAATTCATCATCTTGGCGAATGGGTTTCCTCCTTTGGAAATGCCTTGGTTTGGCCTCGGACGCCCTGGTAGAGATTCTCTCAAACACCGAGACTCTTTTTGGGGTTTTAGAACAGCAGCATTCCGATAATACTGCTTTGATTATGTTGGCACACGGACAATGAGGCTCCGTGTCTCGAATATTTCTTTTCCGGGATTTATTCGCACCCCAGCCCTATAGTACAGCTCATCAGTTTGATAACTGGAGCAACCCATAAAGTGTTGGCACGCCTTCCCAGGTGTAACATCGTCATCAGACAAATATGTTTCCCTCTGGGGACGCGACGCTTTATTTGCGTCTCCAAGAGTCACTCGTTCACTTTTACGCCTTTGAGAGCGTGAAAGTCCAACGGGCTCTTGAACTTCGACTCGCAATCCAATGCGGTCGGTAATAGGGGCTTTCCCTTTGTTAGTACGACCCCCAGTCTTGACTGTTGTTTGGGGACTTTTCAACGGTCCCAATCGCTCCTTGACGGGTGCTTTACCTCGATCTTCAGGATCGAGGCGACCCTTCAAAGGACCCCTGGATTTAGTGAGATCCACGTTCTTTCCTGACTCCGTCGGAGGCGCGGGTACAGGGGAAATGGGATCTGGATTTGAAATAGGCTGGACGATAACTCCGCCCACTTTTGCCTTAAGTGCTGGTTTTGTCTTTGGCACCCAAACTTGCTTGTGCTTAGGCGGCTTCTCCACTGCTTCTCCCCTCTGCATTTCTTTCGCTTTCTGCAAAAGGGCTCGGCCGTGTGCGAGCAATGCTCGACGCTTCTTGATTCGCTCCTCGAGGGTGGAGCGGGTCCTCTTAACACGAACCCATTCGTTCGTTTTTGTCTTGGAGGAGGAGTTGGTTGTTCGCCGTTGTTGTTCCCGGCGCTACCTGGATTTTAGATCCACATTATAGCGGATCCCGTCCATCGGCTCCAAAGCCTTGGCCAGCTGACGAGCAAGGCGTTGACGCCGTCTTTGGCGTGCTCTCTTTGACAATGCTGGAGCGTCTTCAGTAACCATCTCCTCGGCGGAGGAGAAGTCCGGATCTGCGGTCTCGACCACGTTGGACGACGTGGGGACGTCGCGTGGGGCGGGCGCAGCGGCGGCAATGGGATCTTGGATCTTCGAGCCGAAGGTCCCGCGAACATTTCTGGAAGAGGATGCCTTCCTACGCCTGTTCGGAGAGGCGGATCTGGAGGAGGAGGAAGAGAGGTACTCTTCAAACTTTTGTTGGTCGAACTCGTATTCGATCTCTTCATTCACCCGGATCTTGAATGCCGGTTGCGTCACGACAGCCTCGGCAGCGAGGTTGTTGGCTCCCACTGTGGTCGCCAGCTTGTTTTCGTCAAAAGTTGCCTTCATCATTGATTTCGTTAGAAACTTCAAACGTTACAAATGAATTCAAATAACGAAAATTAAAAATTACAACTTTCTTGAAAATAAACACAAGATCCGTTTATCGTCTCTTGCTTGCGTGGGTCTTTGGCCTGTGACGGGGACGTCGATATCCGTGGACTACCTGGCAATCAGATCTGATCCAGAAAAATCTGGCAAAGCTTCGTCGATCCGCGAGGAGATCTAGAAGCTTGAAGCGCCTATCTCAGCTAAAGCGAGATATTTGCTCTTCTTAGGATTACCGGCGAAGGGTAATGCTAAGGAACGGACACGGGTGATGAGGAACTCCCTTGTGTTGAAGCGCTCGATCACTCTTCACTGCAGCAGGGCTTCGCCAACTCTCCAAAAATCCAGATCCCCAAAAAGTGAGGCCTAAGGCTCCTAGTTATAGGCAAGAGGGGGTACAGGGCGTTGGGACACCCCTGGGGTGTCTAGGCAAAGCCTAGACACCCTTGGGGTGTCTAGGCAAAGCCGAGACACCCTTGGGGTGTCTCGGCCAAGCCTGAGACGCTCCGTTGCGTATGTTTGATTGTTTCCGCCGTAAATCCTTCGTCCGAACTCGGATTTGAGTGATTCTAAGTGCGTTGGAAGCCTGACGAAGAGTTCTACCCGCTCTGATGATTGGATTATCTGTAGGATGAACGAGATATGGAGGGCGTTATTCCTTTTGTAAACACCGCAGGGTTCCTGATTAGCCCGTGCTTTCGTATTTTGTCGATTTGCTTCAATCGTTCATCGACATCAATCGAACTCCTGTGGATCGGATAGTGACGTTCATCTGCTTCAATCGTTCATCGACATCAATCGAACTCCTGTGGATCGGATAGTGACGTTCATCGTCGTTCTTTTAACACTGAGCTGTTCGTGGAGACCTATGGGTAATTTTCGATGCCTACATTTTGGTTTAATAATTTTCAAGTTTTAATATGAAACAATTGAATATAATTAGAAAACATATTTTTGTTTCATACTTACATGCATATATATGATTTCATCAATATTAATTTTATTTAGTTCAATGAAATGATATTTATTGTTTTTGAAATGTTTGCAAAATATACAATTTTGTGAAAATATTGTTTTCTTAGTTTATGGACTTAATAACAATCATATACATCTTTTATTAAGTCTATATAATCATTTTGTAATGTTTCAAAACATGGTTAAGCTAAAATATCAAAACTCATATGTTTTCATGTTTTGGACTATTTTGCAAAATGATGATATTTTTTATTCGGGAGGTCCTTTTTGAAAACCAGTCTTTGTTGCATGTTTATTATCATGTCTACAATCATTTCCAAAAGTTTTACATTTTTTGGAATTTGTTTGATATTTTTAAACATAGTTTTAAAATCAGAAAAACAGTTTTTCAAACCAGTCAAATTGCATATATCTGTTTACGGTCGACCGCCACCGTCGACCACCCCTGAGTCCAGAGACTCAGTAAGTTTTTTGACGGCTCACGGTCGATCGTGGCGGTCGACCGTATGCAGTCCAGAGAATTTTGCGGTCGACCGTCACGATCGACCGGATGTTTTTCCAGAGCCCAGTTTTACCTTTTTGTTGCTCACGGTCGACCGCGAGTTTCCCATGATCGACCGCCGATCGTCCAACGACTACTTTTGGTACAGAATCAGATTTTTGATTCTTTGGTTTTTTGGTCTTTTCCTTTGGGGTTTTTGCTGTTGTTTTCTCTTCCTATATAAACCCCTCAAACCCCTTCTACCAGACATAATAAAAGAAGTTTTTAAACAAGGTTTAATAAGGGTTTAAGCTTGTTTAGTGTTTGCGGTGAAAGTTAATTTCTTCATTGTTGAATCTATTACACGTTTATCGATTACAGATTCAAAGTAAAATTAGTCTTTTTATAAGACTTTCTTACACAATGAAAAAAAATAAAAAAAATACAACTCTCTTCAAACAAACGCAACGGGTGTTTATCGCCCGCTGCTTGCGTGAGATCTTGGCCTGTGACGGGGATGTTGATATCCGTGGACCACCGTCGATTAGATCTGATTGCTAAAAAATCAGGCAGAGCTTCGTTGATTCGCGAAGGAATCAAGAAACTGTAGCATTTATCTCGGCAACGGCGAGATAATTGCTCTTCTTAAGATTATCACAACGGGATAATCTTAAGGAACGGACCCGGGGACTGCAGATCTGACGAGCTCCTCTTCTTTATGCTGATGAGCTCGATCCGATCTCTCCTCCTCCTCTCTGAAATTTGTGCACCTTCAGTCTTCAGTCTGGCAGGGCTTCGCCAACTCTCCAAAATTCCAGATCTGAAAAGATGAAGGTCCCGGGGCTGTATCTATAGGCTCCGGGAAATCCAGACGGTTAAAACCACATAACAGCCAAAATCCCATTTTTAGGGTCTAAGACACCCTTCGGTGTCTCAGCGAGGCCGAGACACCCTTCGGTGTCTCAGCGAGGCCGAGACACCCTTCGGTGTCTCAGCGAGGCCGAGACACCTTTGGGTGTCTCGGCCTTTGGGCCGAGACACCCTTAGGTGTCTCAGCCTTGGCCGAGACACCTTGGGGTGTCTCGGTTGGGCCGAGACACCTCGGGGTGTCTTAGCTTAGGCTGAGACAGTCCGTTTTACGCGCTTGTCCATTTCCGTCGTAACTTCTTCATCCGAACTCAGATTTGAGTGATTCAAAGTTCATTGGAAAGCCAACGAGGAGATCTACAGGCTCCCATGATTGGGTCATCTGTGGAATAAATGAGACACGAAGGACGTTTTGCCTTTTGTAAGTGACACGAGGCTCCCGGTCAGTTCGTATCCTCGTTATTCTGAAACTCCGTTGCTTCACATAGTCCGTCGATTCACTTCAAGTGTTTGTCGATGTCAATCAAGCTTCTGTGACTTGGATAGTGACGTTCATCATCTTCTCTTAGATTCGAGCTGTTCATGGAGACCTATAGGCAATTTTCGATGCCTACAGATACCCCCTCCAAAGTGTTTCAGTCGCGTTTCTTTTATAGAAGCGCCTGGAATACTTTGGATGTGATTGGTCCAGCCTTCAGTCGGCGTGAAAGACCTGTAGTTAGCTTCGATTCTTGACTCCTTCGATTTTTAGTCTATTCGATGTTTTGACAAATAGCTGAAGTTCTTCTTGCGCTGCGTTTATCGTCTGGCCGTCGTCAAAGTCTTGAATCTAAAACTGATGAGTTGAGTTTGACTCGTATTGTTGAGTTGACTTAGAACTGACTATCTCTGTCGTATTAACTTTTTTATTGCAACTCGTTGATTAGCGTTGACCTTTTCATCGCAACGCGTTGACTGTGTTGACCTAGGGTTACGCGTTGACCGGCGTTAACCTAGGGTTTCGGATCGCTTGACGTTAACTTTTTCATCGCAACGCGTTGACTGGCGTTGACCTAGGGTTACGTGTTGACCGACGTTGACCTAGGGTTTATACTCGTACGTTTGCTAGAGTCTACACAGTTTAAGCTCTTAAGATATTGGAGCATGGCGGTCCTAAATATCAGGCTACAGGACCAACTGTTAAAGTTGATTCGTCTGCAGATATGGATCTTACTCCGAAGCTGTTGGATGCTCGAGTCACGAGACCAGTTAATAAAGCTGATGCGTCAATGACTCTCACATTTATAAGATTTTTGGCAAACCCTCAGCCATCAACGAGTTTGATTAGCCTTTACCGACTACCGTTTGAGTCGGGCTAGCATGCGGATTGTTTAAGTCCGTTCCACATGTGACATTAAGCTAAAAGAGTTAACCCTTTTAGTGCTACGATATTGAATACGTAGACTTCGTCATTTCTTACGGGAATATGGCACCCGGCAACACGTATTAAGTGATGGCTTATCCCTTCTTAGGATTCGGGATAAAATTCCCCAGACTTATACTCTGGTGTCTTTTTCAATCAGTGAAAGACTAAACAGGCGATGTGTGTTAGACATAGACTTAGGATTTTTGACAAACCCCCAGCCTTCAACGGATTTGACGTGCTCTTACCGATTACCATTTGAATCGGGCTTACATGCGGATTGTTTTAAGTCTGTTCCGCATGTGACGTTGTGCTAAAGGAATGAACTCCCTTAGACTTGATGCTACGACTTCGATTACGTAGACTTCGCCATTGTTACGGGAATAGGCTACCCGGCAATGTGTGTTAGACGCTAATGTATCCCTACTTAGGCTTCAGGATAAAAGTCCCCAGACTGGAATTCTGGTGTCTTCTTCAATCGGTGAAAGACTAAACCGGCAACGCGTGTTAGGCGTTGACTTATCCCTACTTAGGATTCAAGATAAAATTCCCTGTGCGTGTGAAGCACGAATTTTGGTGTTATGAATAACAACCTGCCACAATGTCGAATATGTGGGCTTTTGTCCCTTTTTTACGGTTAAGGACTAACCGGCAACGCGTGTTAGGCGCTGACTTAACCCTTCTTAGGATTCAGGATAAAATTCCCCGTGCATGTAAGGCACGGATTATGGTGTTATGAATAACAACCTGCCACAATATCGAATATATGGGCTTTGGTTCTTTTTACGGTTAAGGACTAACCGGCAACGCGTGTTAGGCACTGACTTATCCCTTCTTAGGATTCGGGATAAAATTCCTCGTGCGTGTAAGGCACAGATTATGGTGTTATGAATAACAATCTGCCACAATATCGAATATGTGGGTTTTGGTTCTTTTTACGGTTAAGGACTAACCGGCAACGCGTGTTAGGCGCTGACTTATCCCTTCTTAGGATTCGGGATAAAATTCCCCATGCGTGTAAGGCACGGATTATGGTGTTATGAATAACAACCTGCCACAATATCGAATATGTGGGTTTTGGTTCTTTTTACGGTTAAGGACTAACCGGCAACGCGTATTAGGCATTGACTTATCCCTTCTTAGGATTCGGGATAAAATTTCCCGCGCGTGTAAGGCGTGGATTTTGGTGTTATGAATAACAACCTGCCACAATGTCGAATATGTGGGCTTTTGTCCTTTTTACGGTTAAGGACTAACCGGCAACGCGTGTTAGGCGCTGACTTATCTCTATTTAGGAGTCGAGATAAAGTTCCCCGTGCATGGAATGTACGGATTTGAAGTTAAGAATTGTGTATTTTCTCAGGGTAAAGACGAACCCAAAATGGAAGAAGAATTTTATATTCTATCTCCCGGCACCGAAGAGGAAGAATTTTATATTCTATCTTCAGTTAGAAAGGAAACTCGAAGCGGGATCTCCACCCCCAAAATCCGGAAAGATGAAACTAGGAGTGGGATCTCCACTCCGAGAATCGGAAAGATTCAAGCAACCCTAACTTTTATAGGATTGGTTGTTTGATCCAAGAAAAGAGTTCCTTATTTATTGAGGAGAAATTCTGATTTCGACCCTAACTTTTATAGGTTTGGCTGGAAAAGGAAAAGATGGAAGTCTTTCGTTTATCGAAAGGGATAACTCAATCTTAGTCCTAACTATCTGCAGGTTTGACTAAGTAAAGTTGGAGACAATCCTAACTTTTATAAGTTTGATTGCTCAATTTGAAAGTGGACCTCTCGTTCATGGAAGGAATCGAGAGGGGAATCTGGCTTTGGCCCTAACTTTTATAGGTTTGACCTGAAAGCAAAGGGAGTGGAATACAAGTAGCAGTAGAAATACTGGTTTGTACTAGCCACTCGATGGAGGATTTTGATGTTAAGTGATCAGGACTTAACACGTCAAGCTTTGAAAATTGCCATGAATTGGCGGATAGAAATTTTAGTGGACCCACCATCAATTGATTTGATCAGTAGGGGGATTTTGTGAGGAAAGGTTGATCTGTCGTCAAACACCAATAGGAGTTTTGTGAGGGAAGATTGATCCAACGAAGCGATCGAATCTCGTCTCAGCAAAAGAGTGTTCGGAAATCACAGTAGGGGTTTAGTGTTTATCACTTTGTTTGTAATGATCGGGTTATCCCTAAGAAAATTACATATAGTATTCTTCCGGGAACTTCCCGTTACATGAATCATCCACCCTCAGCTTCTTCGTGAAACTGGGTTTATCATTGCATTCGGTTACATGATTGGGTTATCCTTAAGAATATTACATATAAAAATTCTCCTGGAACTTCCCGTCAATGGTAGGAAACAGTTTAGACTCATATACCAATTGGAGTATCAGGGAGCAGTTTAACCTCTTATACCGGTCGGAGGATTGAGAAGCAGTTTATACTTTTATACTTGTCGGAGTCTTGCCGTTCTCATTTGGCTTATCCCAGCGTTATGACGTCAGCTTCAACCAAGGTCTGAATGCTATTCTTTAAAGTAAAGCAAGTCTTGGTGGGATGAAGGACCCTCCTGTGGTACGCGCAGTACTTCAGATCCGTAGTATTGTCAGCTTCCTCCTGATTCGTGATGGGTGGGAGCTTGATCTTGTTGTTTTCAAGAAGGGTCTCGAAGATGGTTGGAACGTCTTCGTCCTTGAATGAGTAATCTTTTTGGAGCCTCGAATCCGAAGTCTTCTGCTATCTTTGGGGCTGCTGTTGCGACGTCTGATTAACATCAATAACTGTTGTAGGTGCCTTCCCTCCATCATGGGAAATGAGACTCGGATTCAGAGGGTTAGCCATCGGTTGGCTTCTTTCGACCTTCCTCCTTCTGAGAAAGCGTTCGGCCTGCTCTCCGCTGGCTCTACTCTCATAACGTCCAAGATGTTAATGGACAAGTTGTTATGACAGGTTTGCAAGACGAATTCCTCCGTGACGGGATCCTTACAGTTCATTGCCTAATTGCGGAAGCATTTGATGAAGGTATCCACCGACTCTCCGTCTTTTTGTTTCTCATCGAAGAGTGTCCTGATCGACACTTCAGCGTCATCATCGAAGAAATGAGCGAGGAACATGCTCTCTGGGTCCTCCCAGCTGTTGATGCTTTCGGGCTTGAGACGGCGGTACTATCGAAGGTAGGCCCGCGAAGGGTGCTAATGAATGACCGCACCATCAAGGGCTCGTTGCCAGAAATTATTCCTAAATGAGACTTAAAATATATTAAGTGCTGAGTAGGGGAACCATTTCCGTCAAACGGCGTGAAGTTGATCAAGTTGAACTTTACCGGATACGGGATTGACTCCCACTCTCTTGGGCATGGGCACGGTATTCCGGATCTTTTCACTTCCTGAGCATTCATCAACGCATTGATTTTGCTCTCCAAATCTCTCATTTTATTATCCTCACTTGTATCTGTCTTCAAGTGGTTTCGAGGAGAAGTAACGTGGTCCTCTTTCGTATTGTTATCATCCGAGGGACCACCCCCACTATTATTTTTGACTGGAGGGGTGTTCATGTTGGCATTATCCTCCACTTCCCGATCATTATCAGTTTGGTCGGGATTATTCTGACGGCTAGACTCTCCTTGATGAGTTGTCAGTGCTGCAATTTGCTGGTCATGCATCTCCCTTATTTGCTGCATAGCCATTTCCATTTCAAATTTAAAACTGTCTTTTTTCTTGGCTAAAGCGTCCTCAAGAATCTTAGCTACTTGCTCGGCGCTAATCATGAGTGATTTGTAGGGTTGTCCTACACTCGATGCGGTGTCATCGGAAGCCATCGCTGAGCAAGCATCCGAGCAAACATCCAAGCAAGCGTCCGAGGTTTCATCATCTGAAGGAAGTCCCTTCTGCATTCTTTGGTAATTCCTTCGTCTACTGGTCCTCGATCGCAATCGAGTTATACGTTGGGACACTGTAGCAAACTGATCTGGACTAAAGTGTTGCGTTGACTTCCCTCTCCCGGTCATATTGACGGATACTTCTGGAAATTCATCATCTTGAAGGGCAGGTTTCTTCCTGCGAAAGCGTCTTGGCTTGGACTTGGATGTTCCGGTAGAAATCCTTTCAAACACTGACACCCTTTCTGGGGTCTTTGGACAGCAACATTCTAACAATACCACCTTGATGATTTTGGCACATGGACAGTCAGAATCCGTGTCCCGGGCACTCATTTTCCTGGATTTGTTCGCATCCCCAGCTTGATAGTACAACTCGTCAGTTTGATGACTGGAGCAACCTATCGTGTGTTGGCACGACTTTCCAAGTATAACGTCTTCGTTCGATGCGTACGTTTTCTTCTGGGAATACAACGCTTTGTTAGCGTTTTCAGGAGTCGCATGTTTGAGGCGACGTTTTTGTGAACGTCGGCCCTTAACAGGCTCCTAGATTTCAACACACAATCCAATGCGGTCATTTGCAGGACTTTTCTCGTTATCCGTTCTCCTCCACTGCTTAGGAGGACGACCTCCAGCCTGACAACGTGCTCGAAATTCATTCAATAGGCCTAAGCGCTCTTTGACCGGAACTTTGCTCGATCATCGGGTGAAGGGCCAAGGCGATCTTTCATTGTTATTCTAAAACGAGACAAGTCCACACTATCGCGAATCTCAGCCGGAGGTGCGGAACTCGATGAAATTGAAGAAATAGGTGCAGGACATCTTCTGCCTCGAATCTGTTGTGGGTCAGACTTGGGTGACCCGTAGGTTGGAGGGTCGGATTTGGATAACCCGCAAACTGGAAGGTCGGATTGGAGTGACCCGCGTTTCGGCGGGTCGGATTGGAGTGACCCACGCTTTTCGATATTTTTGGCCGCCGTCTTAGACTTTGGCCTCCATACTTGGTGCAGTCTTTGTGGCTTATTTTCCACTCCATCTTTCTCCAATTTCTTGGATTCTTGCATAAGAATTTTTGCTTGTGCAAGCAATGCGCGGCGTTTCTGAATCCGCTCTTGAAAAGTCGATTGGGTCCTTTTGATGCGAACACATTCGTTCTTCGCTGGTTTGAAAGAGGAGGAGCTGTCCACTCTCTGTTGTGGTGGTTGGCGCCTCCTAGACTTCAGATCCGCCTCATAGCGGATTCCATTAACTGGTTCCAAGGCTTTGGCCAGTTGGCGTCGCCTCTGACGTGCTCTCTTTGATAGAGTGGGCACATCATCAACAGTCGACCCCTTGCTCAAGGGGTTCAGATCTGTAGTTTTAGCCTTGTCGGATGCCGGCAGGGCGTTGTGAGCCACGGGTGCAGCGGTGGCGGGAAAATCTTCTTCATGGGCTTCTGGAGCTGAAGTCCAACGGGTCTTCCTGGAGTAGGCCTTCTTGCATCTGTGAGGAGAGGACGATCTGGAGGAGGAGGACAAGTATTCCTCGTACTTCTGCTGGTCGAACTCATATTCGACCTCCGTTTCAACCGGGATAGGGATCCGGGGTTACGACACGTCAGCCTTCGCAAAAAGGCTGTCGGCTCCCACTGTGGTCGCCAATTTGTTTGCGGTGAAAGTTGATTTCTTCATTGTTGAATCTATTACACGTTTATCGATTACAGATTCAAAGTAAAATTAGTCTTTTTATAAGACTTTCTTACACAATGAAAAAAAAATAAAAAAAATACAACTCTCTTCAAACAAACGCAACGGGTGTTTATCGCCCGTTGCTTGCGTGGGATCTTGGCCTGTGACGGGGATGTTGATATCCGTGGACCACCGTTGATCAGATCTGATTGCTAAAAAACCAGGCAGAGCTTCATTGATTCACGAAGGAATCAAGAAACCGTAGCGTTTATCTCGACAACGGCGAGATAATTGCTTTTCTTAATATTATCGCAACGGGATAATCTTAAGGAATGGACCCGGGGACTGCAGATCTGACGAGCTCCTCTTCTTTATGCTGACGAGCTCGATCCGATCTCTCCTCCTCCTCTCTGAAATTTGTGCACCTTCAGTCTTCAGTCCGGCAGGGCTTCGCCAACTCTCCAAAATTTTATATCTGAAAAGATAAAGGTCCCGGGGCTGTATTTATAGGCTCTGGGAAATCCAGACGGTTAAAACCACATAACAGCCAAAAATCCCATTTTTAGGGTCTAAGACACCCTTGGGTGTCTCAGTGAGGCCGAGACACCTTTGGGTGTCTCGGCCTTGGCTGAGACACCTTGGGGTGTCTCAGTTAGGCCGAGACACCTCGGGCCTTTGGGTGTCTCGGCCTTGGCTGAGACACCTTGGGGTGTCTCAGTTAGGCCGAGACACCTCGGGGTGTCTTAGCTTAGGCTGAGGCAGTCTGTT
This sequence comes from Asparagus officinalis, assembly GCF_001876935.1. Taxonomy (NCBI): domain Eukaryota; kingdom Viridiplantae; phylum Streptophyta; class Magnoliopsida; order Asparagales; family Asparagaceae; genus Asparagus; species Asparagus officinalis. Next base: position 62,622,431 of record NC_033802.1, read on the forward strand.
TTGCGCGTTTGTCCATTTTCACCGTAACTTCTTCATCCGAACTCGGATTTGAATAATTCAAAGTGCGTTGGAAAGCCGACGAGGAGGTCTACAGGCTCCCATGATTGGGTCATCTGTGGAATAAATAAGACACGAAGGGTGTTTTGCCTTTTGTAAGCGACACGAGGCTCCCGGTCAGTTCGTATCCTCGTTATTCTGAAACTCCGTTGCTTCACATTGTCCATCGATTCACTTCAAGCGTTTGTCGAAGTCAATCAAGCTTCTGTGACTTGGATAGTGATGTTCATCATCTTCTCTTAGATTCGAGTTGTTCGTGGAGACCTATAGGCAATTTTCGATGCCCACATTTAGTTTGTTTTAAGTTTGCGATATTTTATTTACAAAGGAGTAAGCTTTCATTGCAAATTGAGGGATTCATCCTCAGTCTTCTTCATCCTCTCCTTTGTGTTTATAGAGAAGTTTTTCTAACTCTTTTCTCTAGCAATTTTATTATTGATTTTTATATTCTTATTATTGCTAGTTTGCTATTTGAGTTAGATTTTATTTCACTCATTGTTTACACACACCCACTTGAGCTTATCGTATTTTCATACATAGTATATTTGGGTTGGTGAGAGTTGTAACAATTGAGTGTGAGCTTACATTGTGTTCTCATCCATATTAGAGAACAATCATTTGTTGTATTGTGCTTATTGTGAGATTCAGTTTGTAATACACTTGTACACCAGGAGAAGTGTGTGGTGTAAGTCGGGGATCGTCCCAAGAGGAGTGGCATCGGTTGACGAACCTAGGGAGAGGTTGTATCCGACCACTTGAGGGAGACACGTCTAGGTCCAACACTTAAGAGGGTGTAGAGTGGGATTGCAAGAGTGTTGATTGTAAAGTTTTCGGTTAGCTAGAAAACAGAGTGTGAGGTGTAAACGTTATTCGAGTGAGCGTAGAAAACCCGGTTGTGATAGTGGAGATCTCCTCGAGATGAGGAGTGGAGACGTAGGTCGTGGGGACCGAACTCCGTGAACATATCATTTGTTTGTGATTGCATTGGCGCACTTATTTTCATGCTCATATCTTATATCGTCATTGTGTTTTGCTCATTGTTTATCTAACCCACTATCTAGTTTAGTTTGTTTACCCTTGTGTGATTTGTATATCCTTGCATATATCTCATAGTATATCTCATTGCTAGGATATATCCCTTAGTTCATATTGCTTATCCTAGATCATATATCTTATTGTATTTCATACTTGCTAGGATAACTTATTAATTAGTTTTAATTGGCATAAAATCGGATTAGATTAGCATAAGACCCTAATCACCCCCCTCTAGGGTTCTTTCCTAGTGGCAATAGGGTCTAACATATTCTCCTTTGACATCTCATTTATTACTGTGACTTTCACATTCAATGCGTGGACATCTAACTTCTTGTTGTGACTTCCATCAGTACGTCGCTTCTTTTACTGCCAATAATCTTTGCAGCATTTGAACACGTTATAACTGTGCAGTGACATCTTGAATGTCATCTCCATTTGAAACAGTTTATTTGAAGGGTATATTTTGCAAATAATTTTGCACCAAGAGCAGTGAATGCAATTGATTGGTTCATGGTGCTCCTTTTCAGTAACTGATTGTAATTGCATATTCTATTTATTTTATTTGTGCTACTAATGTGATTTATGTACATATATGGTTTATCCTTTTCCAAATCATTCTAGGTGTTTTGGCAGGTTTACCCAAATTGTTAGGTGGATGATGAGAGGGATTATTCGTCTTTAAATAAGCGATATCTGAGGATGTTTATATCCCCAGAATTTACAAAGGTCTTTCACCTTGTAGGCATAAAAAATTGTCTATAGGTCCCCGAATATAGCTCAAGACAAAGAGAAGGCGATGAACGTCATTATCCGAGTCGAAGAGGATTATTCGATGCCGATAAGCGCATGAAGCGAATTGGCGAACCGTTGATGATACGACAACGAACCACCACAACGGCAAACGCCAAGTGGCCCGCACGCGTCAATCAACTCAAAATGTCCAAACGCGCCCAACAGTCAGTTAGCACGCGCGTATCATTCAACTCGCGTGCGTCAATCAGTTCGCGTGCGTCTATCAGCTCGGGCGCGTCGTTCAACACGCGCGCATCATTCAGCTCGCGCGCGTCGGTCAATACACGCACGCCAATCTGCACGCTGGCATCAATCAATGTGCGTCAATCAACTCGCGCAGAGCGTATAAGTCAACACAACGGGCGAGTAAATGAAATGGGAGAAACTACAAGTCTCGGAAAACCGGAAAACACCAAAGGCCAAAAAAGCGTGAGCGCGATCCAACCTGCGCAAGTGCGGCTCGGATATGTCCGACCCGCGCAAGCGCGGGTCGGATCGTACCGCCACGCGCCCCTTCGTGCACATTTGACCCGAAAACGTGTTTTTGGCAGTTTTGATGGGTTTTCACGAGATCTTTTCAGTTCTAGAGGTTCTTAACTGCCTAAATCCTATCTCTAAACATGGTTAATCAGTTATTAACTGATGATAAGGAGGAATCCATCATTCTTATCCCAATACCCGCATCCGGAGCCCTATAAATACAAGCCTAGGGCCTCCTTTCAGCAGGGGGGGATTAATTATCAAGACGAGGAGGTGCTGCCGAGTTAGAGAGCAAGGGAGCATGAATTTCAGCAAGGGCTAGCGAGATCCCGGCGAACTTCAGCACAGAAGAGGAGTCATTCGAAGGATCCGAAGCCTCGTACGGCCGTTCCTTGAGATTAGGCTTGGTCTTAATCTCGAGAAGACCTACTGATTTTGCTTGGTCGATTTCAGCGCTTTAAGCAAATACCTCCTAGGTGAGGTAGGAACTCTGCCGAATTTTCAGCAACCGGATCTGATCAAAGGTGGTCCACAGATAAACCCCGGCACAGGCGAAGACACTCACGCAAGCAGGAGACGATAAATGGATCTTGCGTTTATTTTCAAGAGAATTGTATCTTTTATTTTCATTGTGTAAAGGTCTTATAAAAAGACTGATCTTTTTGAACTTATTGTAACGATCAAAGTTGTAATGAGTTATACAATAAAGAAAACAATTTTTAAAGAAAACAAACTGGCGACGACAGTGGGAGCCAACGGTCTCGCTGTCGAGGCCGTCATGTCGTAACCGATGATTAAGATCTCGGTTGAAGAGGTGGTCGAATATGAGTTCGACCAACAGAAGTATGAAGAATACCTCTCGTCCTCCTCCTCCAGATCATCCGCTTCTCGTATGCGCAGGAAGATCAACGCCACCGTTGCTGCGGTAGCTGAACCTTTCAACGCCCTTCCGGCCTCCAACGAGTCCGGATCTGCAGATCTGAACTCCTCCTCAATCAAGGAGTTGAGTACAGAAGGCGCGCCCACTTTATCAAAGAGAGCTCGCCAAAGGTAGTGCCAACGCCTTGCACGCCAACTCGTTAGGGCTTTGAAGTCAATTAACGGGATCCGTTACGAGGCGGATCTGAAAATTAGCCAACGCCAAGTGCCCCAACAGCGGACAAATGCCCTCTCCTCCAAATCACCAACAAGTGAATGGGTACAAGTCAAAAGGACCCATTTAACTCTTGAAGAGCGGATCAAAAAGCACCACGTACTGCTTGCGCACGTGCGAATTCTTGTGCAAAAGGCCAAAAGGTTGCAGAGGGAAGAAGTGGAAAAGAAGCCACAGAAACTGCACAAAGTTTGGAGGCCAAAATCCAAGACGGCGACCGAAAAGATCGAAAAACGTGGGTCACTCAAATCCGACCCGCCGAAATACGGGTCACTCGAATCTGACCCGCTAATTCGTAAGTCATTCGAATCCGACCCGCCGAAACGCGGGTCACTCGAATCCGACCCGCCAATTCGCAGCTCACTCAAATCCAACCCTCCACTTCGCGGGTCACCCAGATCTGACCCTCCAGCGCGCGGGTGACCCAGATCCAACCCTCCAGCGCGCGGATCACTCAAATTCAACCCTCCATTTCGCGGGTTATTCAAATCCGACCCTCCAAGCCGCGGGTCACCCGAATCTGACCCGTGCCAGGGTCAAGACAGAAGACGTTCTGCACCTGTTTTGTCGATCCCTTCGAGTTCCGCACCTCCGGTGGTGCCCCGCGACAGTGTGGATTGTCCCGATTCAAGGTGAGGATGGTCGATCGTCTGGGTCCTTTGCATGAGAATCGAGGCAAAGTTCCGATCAAAGAACGCTTAGGTCTAGTGACTGCACCCTGAGCGACTCGTCGAGCTGGGGGTCACGCACGCCCTCGCAACAATTTCAAGCCTTCTCATAAAGGGAAAAGTCCAATTTCCACTCGCCTAGGGGTGTGTATTCAAGACCAAGAACCCGTTGAGATCCTGCGCTCCTAAAAGCATGGTTCCAAACATGTGACTCTGGAGAACGCTAATAAGGCGGCAAATCCCCAGAAAGAAATGTATTCGTGTGACGATGACAACGTTATACCTGGGAAGTCGTACCAACACACGATAGATTTCTCCGGACATCAGACCGACGAGTTGTACTATCAAGCTGGGGGTACGAACAAGTCTCGGAAAAGAAGTAACCGAGAAGCGGATTCTCATTGTCCGTGTGCTAAGATAATCAGGACAGTATTATCAGCGTGTAGATACCCCAAGACCGCTCCGCAGAGGGTCTCAGTATTCGAGAGGATCTCCAACGGGATGACTAAGTCCAAGCCAAAGTGTTTCCGTAAGAAACAATCGGCCGCTCAAGGGGACGAACTTCCAGAAGTCACAATAAATATGGATGATAAGGGAAAGTCGATTCGACCTTCTAGCTCTGACCTGCTTATATCGCATCGTCTAACCCGGTTACGATCGGTAACTATTAGACAAAGAGATTATCAGAGAATGCAGAGGGGATTATCCTCCGATGATGAAGCATCATATGCCAACTCTGCAGTCGCTTCTGACAAAACGGTGTCCAGCCCGGGACAATCCCACGAGGCATTCATGATCAACACCAAGCAAATCGCCAAAATTCTCGAGGATGCTCTAACTAAGCAGAAAGAGGCATTTAAGATTGAAATGGAAATGGCTATGCGGCGGATGAGGGAAGAGCATGACCAACAGATCTGAGCCTTGTCAAATTAGCTAGGTGAATCCAGTAGTCGCAACAATGTTAGCCAAGCAGCTAGCGATTCAGACGTGAATGAATACATCAATACTGATGACCCTCCCGTTGACCAGAACGTTGGGGGTGGTCTTACTGAAAACGACAACACTGGGGGTGGCCCCATTATTCCTCTTAAGAATCATCCTAGGCCTGATACGAGCGAGGATGAGAAAATAAAAGATCTCGAGAGCAAAATCAATGCTCTAATGTCTGCTCGAGAGGTAAAAAGGACCGGCATTGCATGTCCCTACCCAAGAGAGTAGGATTCAATAGCATACCCGGCGAAGTTTAACCTGATTAACTTCACGCCGTTTGACGGGAAGGGTTCGCCCACACAACATCTTATCTATTTCAAGTCCCACTTGGGTATGATCTCCGGCAATAAAGCCTTGATGGTTCGGTCATTCGTTGATACCCTTCGCGGGCCCGCCTTCAATTGGTACCGTCGTCTTAAGTCCGGAAGTATTAATAACTAGGAAGACTTGGAGAGCCTATTCCTCGCTCATTTCTTTGATGATGAGGCTAAGGTGTCAATCAGGACACTCTTCGATGAGAAGCAAGAAGACGACGAGACGGTCGACGACTTCGTCAAATGCTTCCGGAATAAGACAATGAACTGCCGAGATCCGATCACATAGGACTTCATCCTTCAAACTTGTCACAACAACCTCTCCTTGGACGTGTTGAAAGTTATGGGAGTAGCACCGTCCAACAACTGGAAAGAATTGAATGTGCGCAGAGAGCAGGCCGAACGCTTCCTCAGAAGGAAGAAAGCCGAAAGAAGCCAACCGACGGCTAACCCTCCGAAATCAAATTTCACCTCTCGTGGTAAAGGAAAAGCACCTACAGCAGCTGTTGACGCTAACCAGACGTCACAACAGCAACCCTGAAGACAGCAGAAGACTTCGGGTTCGAGACTCCAAAAAGAGTACTCCTTCAAGGACGAAGATGTTCCAGCCATCTTCGAATCCCTTCTTGAAAATAATAAGATCAGGCTACCACCTGTCGTAAATTAGGAGGAAGCTGACAACACTGCGGATCCGAAATACTGTACGTATCACTGGAGGATCCTTCATCCCACCAAGGATTGCTTCACTCTCAAAAATAGCATCCAAACCTTGGTTGAAGCCGGCGTCATAACGCTGGGATAAGCCAGCTGAGAATGGCAACACTCCGAAGAGTATACGAGTATAAACTGCTTCTCAATACTCCAATAGGTATATGAGTCTAAACTGTTTCCTACCTTTGACGGAAAGTTCCTGGAGAATTTTTATACGTAATATTCTTAAGGATAACCCGGTCATGTAACTGAGTACAATGTCAGACCCAGTTCCACAAAGGAAGCTGGGGGTGGATGATTCCGTTCCCGGAAGAATGCTACCTGTAATTCTCTTAGGGATAACTCGATCATTACGAACAAAGTGATAAACTCTAAACTCCCAATGTGATTTCTGAACACTCTTTTGCTGAGACGAGATTCGATCACTTCGTTGGATCAATCTTTCCTCACAAAACTCCCATTGGTGTTTGACGACTCATAGTCTTCCACCACAAAATACCCCACCGATCAGACCAATTGACGGTGGGATACCAAAATTCCTTTCGGTTGAATCCACTCAACTCCCACTACGTCTATGCACTCAACACTCCCATTGTTAGAGTCCAGACATAGTACTCAGAATTTTAGTCTCCTGATCATTGACAATTGTTAAACCTCTCCGTGTTAAGTACTTGTCACTTAACACCAGGAACCACTTTGAGTGATTTGTACGAGTCAACACTCCCACTATGATTTGTACTCCCACTCTCACTGTTCATTTGGTCAAACCTTCCTACAATTAGGACCATAACCAAAATCCCCTATCGATTCCTCTAATGAATGAGAGGTCCACAAATCGAGCGATCAAACCTTCCTACAGTTAGGATTGTCTCAAACCTCCCACTCGGTCAAACCTTCCTACAGTTAGGACCAAAACCAAAATCCCCTCTCGATTCCTCCAATGAACAAGAGGTCCACTTTCAAATCGAATGATCAAACCTTCTTACAGTTAGGATCACCTCAAACTCCGGCTTGGTCAAACCTTCCTACAGTTAGGGCCAAAACCACAAGTCACTCTCGATAAACGAGAAACCTACCTTTAGTTCGGTAATAAAACCTTCCGACAGTTAGGGTTATCCAAATCTTTTTGATTCTTGGAGTGGAGATCCCACTCTTAGTTTTACCTTCCCGGATTCTTGAAGTGGAGATCCCACTTTGAGTTTCCTTTTGTGACAGGAGATAAAATATAAAATTCTTCCTCTTCAGCTTTGGGAGATAGAATATAAAATTCTTCTTCTCCCGCATCGGGTTCGTCTTTTCCCCAAGAGAAGACATCACTTTTTCAACTCCAAAAATCCATGCCTTTTATGCATGGGGAATTTTATCCCGAAGCCTAAGTAGGGATAAGTCAACGCCTAACACGCATTGCCGGTTTAGTCTTTTACCGATTGAAAAAGACACCAGAATACCAATCTGGGGCATTTTATCCCGAAGCCTAAGTAGGGATGAGTCAGCGCTTAACACGCGTTGCTGGGTGGTTTGTTCCCGTAAAAATGACCGAGTCTACGTATTCAGTATTGTAGCAATAAAAATCCATGCTTTTTATGCATAGGGAATTTTATCCTGAAGCCTAAGTAGGGATAAGTCAACGCCTAACACGCATTGCCGGTTTAGTCTTTTACCAATTGAAAAAGACACCAGAATACCAATCTGGGGTATTTTATCCCGAAGCCTAAGTAGGGATGAGTCAGCGCTTAACCCGCGTTGCTGGGTGGTTCATTCCCGTAAAAACGACCGAGTCTACGTATTTAGTATCGTAGCAACAAAAATCCATGCCTTTTATGCATGGGGAATTTTATCCCGCAGCCTAAGTTGGGATAAGTCAACGCCTAACACGCGTTGTCGGTTTAGTCTTTTACCGATTGAAAAAGACACCAGAATACCAATCTGGGGCATTTTATCCTGAAGCCAAAGTAGGGATGAGTCAGCGCTTAACCCGCGTTGTTGGGTGGTTCATTCCCATAAAAACGACCGAGTCTATGTATTCAGTATCGTAGCAACAAAAATCCATGTCTTTTATGCATGGGGAATTTTATTCCGAATCCTAAGAAGGGATAAGTCAGCGCCTAACACGCGTTGTCGGGTAGTCTATTCCCGTAAGAAAGATGAGGTCTACGTATTCAACATTATAGCACTAAGAGAGTTAACTCTCTTAGCACAACATCACATGCGGAACGGACATAAGCAATCCGCATGTAAGCCCGATTCAAACGGTAATCGGTAAAGGCATGTCAAATCCGTTGAAGGCTGAGGTTTTGTTAAAAATCCTAAGTCTAGGTCTGATACACGTCGCTGTTTAGTCTTTTCACAGGACAAAGACAAAGTCTACGTATTCAATATCATAAAACTAAAAGATTTAACTCTTTTAGCCGTTACATGCGGAACGGACTTAAACAATCCGCATGCTAGCCCGACTCAAACGGTAGTCGGTAAAGGCTCATCAAACCCGTTGATGGTTGAGGGTTTGCCAAAAATCCTATATATGTGAAAGTCACTGACGCACCAGCCCCATTAGTTGGTCTTGTGACTTGGGCATCCAATAACTTCGGGATAAGATCCACACATGCAGATGAATCAGCTTTAATAGTTGGTCCTGCACCCCAATATTTAGGACCGCCACGCTCCAACGACTTAAGAGCTTAAACTATGTAGACTCCAGCAAACGTACGAGTATAAATTGTGTTAAAGCCGGTCAACGCGTTACAGTGAAGGTCGATGATGGTCGACACATCGACAATTTCGCCAAAATAAGGCAAAGGATGATTCCAGGGAGTTCAATCGCATTCTGATATGAATTTCTGACGAAGATGATCAGTTCAAAGTCAACTCAACGATAAGAGCTAAATTCAGAAACTTACACATCAACTTCAATCCAAGATTTCGACGACGGTTAAACGATAAACACAGCACCAGAAGAACTTTATTTATTCGATAAAACACTGAATAGACTGAAGGCTAAAGAAGTCAAGAATTGAATCAGTGCACAGGTCCCTCTACGAGATTGAGGAAAGGGCCTATCTTATCCAAAGCATTCCAGACTCCCCTATAAAAGAACGAGTCTGAAATTCTTTGGAGGGGTATCTGTAGGCGTAAAAAATTACCTATAGGTCCCCGAATATAGCTCAAGACAAAGAGAAGGCGATGAACGTCATTATCCTAGTCGAAGAGGATTATCTAACGCCGATAAGCGCATGAAGCGAATTGGCGAACCGTTGATGACACGACAACGAACCACCACAACGGCAAACGCCAAGTGGTCCGCACGCGTCAATCAACTCAAAGCATCCACACGCGTCCAATAGTCAGTTAGCACGCGCGTATCATTCAACTCGCACGTGTCAATCAGTTCGCGTGCGTCTATCAGCTCACGCGCATCGTTCAACACGCGCGCATCATTCAGCTCGTGCATGTCGGTCAATACACGCGCACCAATCAGCACGCTGGTATCAATCAACGTGCGTCAATCAACTCGTGCGGAGCGTACAAGTTAACACAATGGGTGAGTAAACAAAACGGGAGAAACTACAAGTCCCGGAAAACCAGAAAACACCAAAGGCCAAAAAAGCACGTGCGCGATCCAACCCGCACCCGCGCGGGTCGGATCCGTCCGACCCGTGCAAGCACGGGTCGGATCGTGCCGCCACGCGCCCCTTCACGTAGATTTGACCCAAAAACGTGTTTTTGGCGGTTTTGACGAGTTTTCACGAGATCTTTTCAGCTCCAGAGGTTCTTAACTACCTAAATCCTATCTCTAAACATGGTTAATCAGTTATTAACTGAAGATAAGGAGGAATCCATCATTCTTATCCCAAAACCTGCATCCGGAGCCCTATAAATACAAGCCTAGGGTCTCCTTTCAGCGGGGGGATTAATTATAAAGACGAGGAGGTGCTACCGAGTTGGAGAGCAAGGGAGCACGAATTTCAGCAAGGGCTAGCGAGATCCCGACGAACTTCAGCACAGAAGAGGGGTCATTCGAAGGATCTGAAGCCCCGTACGACTGTTCCTTGAGATTAGGCTTGGTCTTAATCTCGAGAAGAGCTACTGATTTCGCTTGGTCGATTTCAGCACTTTAAGCAAATACCTCCTTGGTGAGGTAGGAGCTCTGCCGAATTTTTAGCAATCGGATCTGATCAAAGGTAATCCACGGATAAACCCCGGCATAGGCGAAGACACCCACGCAGGCAGGAGACGATAAACGGATCTTGCGTTTATTTTTAAGAGAATTATATCTTTTATTTTCATTGCGTAAATGTCTTATAAAAAGACCGATCTTTTTGAACTTATTATAACGATCAAAGTCGTAATGAGTTATACAATGAAGAAAAAAAATTTCGACGAAAACACACCTTATACGGCTATATGTTTGAAATATTTGGTTATTTGCTGATAGATTCTATCTAATCTGTAAGCACTAATTAGTTTAATGCTGCCCTATTATCATCTCCAGCTTGTTTTGCACTGGCCAAAACAGAGTTTGCATCTTTCACTTCAGACTCTTGTGACGTAATCTTAGTTGGATGTCTATTTGCTGAATAATTTATATTTTATCAGTGCTTTCCTTATGGATTACTGAGATTCTTTGCTTCACTTGTGAATTAGTTTTGAACATGCGTATGTGGAACTGGAGAACAAAGGTGAGAAGGCCTTAGATTCTGCTGGTGAGTCGTCAAGAACAAAACATGAAAATACTGTTTGGAATGCAAAGGTAAATGCCATAAAATTTCTTTAGGCTTTTGCAAAGTTGATCCGAAAACAATTTGATAATTTTAAGTTGCGCCATTCTGGTGATGTATAATTTCTATAACTTACATTACTATACATTGTTGTTAACTTGAGGTGCACCTTTACTTTTGGAAGATTAAGATTTAAGTATCAGCATGATTATTACATTACATTACTGTACATTGTTGTTAACTTGAGGTGCACCTTTACTTATATTAATTGCCTAATCTTTATAGTTTTTACATTGTATCAGATTATTTCAGAATTGTTTTCAATTTTTAGATATCCTAATAAGCTATATACTTACTCTAATGCAAATGGTAATTTATTCCCACAAATATAGTTAAATAAAATAGTCTACATGGGAATATATTACAACACATATAGTTAAATGAATTAATCTCATAAATAAAATTAAGTTTTAAGCACTCTGTATTTTCTCATGAAGTTTATGAGTTTAATGTTATAAGTCGATATTTTCCCTCTCTTAGAATCCTATTGAATGGATGAACTAATTTGGTGAAATCTGTAAATAAAATTAGGGATATATATAAATTACCTATAAGTTGCTCATTTAAATTGCTTGCTTAAGATGAGTGTTGTTAGTCCAATTTGAAGTCTTAACTAACTCTCTTTTGTGGATTTTTCTTCATGCTAAAGGCAAGGAACTGCTTGAGTAGTAGAGATCTTCCTTCTTAACTGCTGGTCACATGGCTATAAGAGGTGTGAACTTTGCCGGAATATTATCGCAAGGAAAGAATTACATGCATAAGCTAAAATAAAAGCTTGATTAGGTTGAAATTAATCTTGAGAAAAAGTTACCCTTAAGTGATAAACGCTGGTAAGTTTTTAATTAGTGTATTTTAATTACTTTGGGTTGTTTCAGTGTCGTAATCTTGGGACATAGTTAATTTTTGAAAGACGTATCTTAGAGTGAAATTACTTATATTAATTGACTTATCTTTATAGTCTTTATATTGTATCAGATTATTTCAGAATTGTTCTCAATTTTTAGATATCCTAATAAGGTATATACATACTCTAATGCAAATGGTAATTTATTCCCACAAATATAGTTAAATGGAATAGTCTACATGGGAATAAACTATAACACATATAGTTAAATGAATTTATCTCATAAATAAAATTAAGTTTTAAGCCCTCTATATTTTCTCTTGAAGTTTATGAGTTTAATGTTATAAGTCGATGTTTTCCCTCTCTTAGAATCCTATTGAATGAATGCACTAATTTGGTGAAATCTGTAAATAAAATTGGGGATATTTATAAATTGCCTATAAGTTGCTCATTTAAATTGCTTACTTAAGATGAGCGTTGTTAGTCCAATTTGAAGTCTTAACACTCTTTTGTGGCTTTTTCTTCATACTAAAGGCAATGAAATGCCTGAGTAAATTTAAGGCAGTAGAGATTTTCCTTCTTAACTGCTGCTCAAATGGCTATAAGAGTTGTGAACTTTGTAAGAAAAATATCGCAAGGAAAGAATTGCATGCATGAGTTAAAATGAAAGCTTGATCAAGTTCGAATTTATTTTGAGAAAAAAATTACCCTTTAGTGATCAACGCTGGTAAGTTTTTAATTAGTGTATTTTAATTACTTTGTGTTGTTTCAGTGTCATAATATTAGGACATGGTTAATTTTTGAAAGACGTACCTTAGAGTTAAAATACTTATGTTGACTTATCTTTACAGTCTTTACATTGTATCAGATTATTTTAGAATTGTTTTACTTCAAATATTGTAATTGACATTAACTACTTTTTTTCTCATATTATAAAAATTACTACTTAAAAATGGTGTAAGTTTTTGCTCTGGTACTTACAACTAAATTTAAGCATGTAACCAGGAGGGAAGTATACATTGTTTGAGAAGCTAATTAAACTATTGGATGATCTTTATTTCATTAAAAAGTGATTCCATCTATATCTGAATGATCAGAGATGTAAATATGATAAATTAAATCATACCGCTATAAATTAAATCATACCTGCTATAAAATATCCTGTGCTTTTTAACTATGAATAGGAAATGTACCTTTTAATGTGTACCTGATTTTGCGTCATTACTTCCTTATTGCATGACCTACACCAGACTTTCCCCAAAGTTGATGGTGTTTTTTTTTGCACAATCTGGACATCCAACATAACGTCAATCCAACTCCTTCACAACTCCAATGATTTACACATTGCATATAAAAAAGTACTCCTGTAATAGTCGTAGAGCTGGTGTTAGCATGCAGTCAGCAATTATGTTGTTTAAAAATCTTACGACGTCCTGGCTTGTATTGTTGTCGTCATGTTGCTTGTTTTCATAAATTTCATCAATAATTTTTGAAACTTTGTAGACTATATTTACATGCATAAATTAAGTATATTTTTCAATGTTTTTTTCCAGATCATAAGAAGAAATCTTGATTAACTTTTCAGGTAGGTAAGTTCTCTGCTATTTCTTCTAAGTTTTTCTTTCTCGTCTTCTTCTTCATCTTTTTTCTTGTTGTTGCTTCTTTTTTTATGCCATCATGTTGTTTCATATTGCTTCTGGCCGCTGCTCTCTTCTTGGTTTCCTTTCTTTGTTCTTTCTTTAGGTATAATGTACAACCTGGCTGGCTTCTGCTCTGTTTTTGCATACTGGCCGCTACAGTGAGAGCTGTTTTCTTGAGTGAAGTTTGAATATAAATGTATTATGTATTATAGTGGGAATTTGGAGGTCCAAACATGAGTTTGGAGGGAGAATAGATAATTTCATTATCTTAGTTGTATATGAATTTTGAAGTCAGCCGCTTATTTTGTACGTGTGATGTGTGATATGTGACTAACACTGATGGATGAATTTTGAATTAAGCCTATTATCTTTTAGTTTATGTTTTTTTAGATGAGCAGTGATGATGATAACAAACTGAGAATGCATCCTATTTTAATTAATTATGTAATGTTTAGGCGAGGTAATTCTATGTGAAATGCAACCTACATTGATATTACAATGTTTGGGTGATGTAATCTCTCGTAATAACAGCCTACATTGCATCATAGTTTTATAGGAGAGGCAATCTTTTATGACCAATCTATTTTTATCCTAAGCCCTAGTAAGTCTTCATAGATTTTGGTGATGAATTCGAGCTTGTTTAGCTCTAATTTGAGTAGGAATTTGTGTTAGTTTGTAGCTTTTATAATTAACATATATAGTTGAAAGAGCTGGTTTTATCATGTAGCTTTTATAATTGAAAGAGCTGGTTTTAACATGTAGTCAGCAACGATATCTTTATAATTTGAATAAATTGATAGATTTGTATTAACTGTGAAGTTCCTGGAGCATCGAAATATACAACTTCATAAATTATTGCTTCTGAAGCTTTTATTGTCTCTGGTTGAGTATCAGAGAAATTCACAGACGAAGTCACTAACTGTAAGTTGTTCTCACTGTGAGTATTCCTATATGTATGATGAAAAGGTTATTATCAATAGTATAGATAGTTCATACTTTATTAATTTAAATGCTATGTTTCACAAAAAATTCAATAATGTATTGTGTAACCTTCTCACCTTTGTAGTAATTTTTGAACTCTTGCTTCATTAATATTGAACTACTTTTTTGTTGTTATCGTTGATGAAACCGTATTGTTACCTATGTATCAGTATGTACATACAAAGGCTAATTTATATTTATCGTGCTGAATGTTAAAAATGCAAAGGCCTTCGATAACCAAATTACCTCTGAAGTTTTTTACTAAAACTTTAGTCACCACCATAACCACATTGTTTGTATCATTTCTTTAAATTTGAAGTCAAATTCAATTTCTTGTTTATTTCATATTGTGACCATACACTCCTCATCCCTGTAAGAAATAATGATTCATATATCTGCAGGAATATAACAATTCAGTTTTAGAAATATAACAGTAATTATATCATTTTTAAGATATGAGATAGTGCAGGAATATAACAATTCAGTTTCAGGAGATTTACATATATGACATGTATCTTTCTTGATCCATCAAATCTCAGCTTCTTCCTTGTAGATTTCTACCGTTTGTTTGGTCACGCATTCGTCTCTTTGTAAGTAATTGGTTCTCTAACATTTGTGCTAATTTGTTGTGGTACTTGAGAGTTTTGATTTCCATAATTGATCTAATTGGCAACACAATTTATATATTCTTGATTTTTCATTATTGCCTTGTTTTGTATGTTTGAGACTTATTTAATTTCTCAGTTGATCTATCTATTATTGAATTCATTCATTAGGAACATGAGCACATGAGAGTATATAGTTTTACGTTATTAAGAAAAATATAACTACCACCATAATCAGAACATAACATTTTATGTTTAATAATAATTATATTTGCTTAACATTGGTTCATAGGTATTCAAATTACAAAGACTTAATAAAAATCTTTTATGTTACCAATTAGATATTTCAAAAATAGTTTAAAAATCTTACGATGTCCTGTCTTGTATTGTTGTCTTCATGTTGCTTGTTTTCATGAATTTCATCAATAATTTTTAAAATTTTGTAAACTATATTTACTTGCATAAATTAAGTACCTTTTTTAGTGTTTTTTCCAGATCATAAGCAGAAATCTTGATCAACTTTTCAGCTAGGTAAGTTCTCTGCTATTTCTTCTAAGTTTTTCTTTCTTTTCTTCTTCTTTTTTCTTGCTGTTGGTTCTTTTTTTTATGCCATTGTGTTGTTTTGTATTGCTTCTTGCCGCTGCTCTCTTCTTGGTTTCCTTTCTTTGCTCTTTTATTGGGTTGAATGGACTCCTGGTTGGCTGCTGCTTTGTTTTTGCATATTGGTCGCTACATTGAGAGCTGTTTTCTTGAGTGAAGTTTAAATGTAAATATATTATGTATTATAGTGGGAATTTGAGTGAGAGCTCATTATCTTAGTTGTATATGAATTTTGAATCTTTGAATTTTGAAGTCAGCCGCTCATTTTGTATGTGTGATGTGTGATATGTGACTAACACTGATGGACGAATTTTGAATTTTAAATTAAGTCGCTTATCTTTTAGCTGATAGGTATTGTATTTCCTGTTCATGCTACAGTAATAAATTTACTGTTCAATTTACTGTAGCATGAACAGTTATTCTTTGGTCCTCCTATTTGTATAAAAGAATAGATTAAAAGCCTTTAAAGATAGCTTCAAATGAACATGTCTGTTATATGGAATCTTTTAAAATACTCAAATATAAAAGTACAAGAGGGCTTAAATTCAGAACGAGGATACTACAGGGAGGTTTATGCGTAATAAACTTAAAATAGAAAGCTTGTTTTGCCCTGCACCCAAATTGCCCTATATAACTGCTTCAAAAATTTTCAAAAATATGAAAAATTAGCTCCTACTCATGCAATAAGAGTATATTTAAGATTAGGGTTTTCATATTCGAAGGTTCTATGATATATTCAACTGATTAAAAAAGAGACCGTATCCTCGCTAATTATCTACTTTAAAACTTCTCATAGTTCATGTCCATTAACAAGGATTTTTATTTGTAGCATAAATAAAGTTCTGATGTTTCTTGTGCCGAGAGACCGACTGTTGGGCAACAAGGAGCAAGCACAGGCAGAGGAACTCCAAGGTAACACTCTATAATCTAATGCAAAAATAAAACAAAAAATAAACCATAATTTTCAGAAAAATATTAAGTATGACATTGTGACTTTGATCAGGTTGAAGAAGCTAAAGGTCCAATGGATGACATGGATGAAGATGTTGCAGGCGCGGTGCTGTGACAAATGGCCCGCTTTTAGCCCATCAAAAAAGAACAGAAAAATAAAAATTTGAAGGAAATAATGCAAATGTTTCAATTCCTGATAGTTGTAGTTGAAACTTGTTGTAAAATCAATATCCAAGTGAAAGTTAATTGAGAATAGACCCGCTGTACTTTGTCCAATTGCATGTAGGCTCCCTCAAGTTCTACTTGTGCGGATAGGTGTTGAGGATTCGTCCTATCGACAACCTATCAAATGAACCCTCTCGCGGAACATGCCTTCCGGATCTTATATCGAAAGAAGGAAAGAATTAGAAATCACAGCAAATAAAAGAAACTTTGCAAACGAAAAAATAGAAGAGAGAATACCAAAATTTTAACGAGGTTCAGCAACTTGCCTACGTCCTTCGGAGCCACACAAAAAATTTCCTTTGAATATTAAAGAAGATTACAAACCTTGCAAGAGATGATATCAAACTCTCTGAGATCTCTCTGTCAAAAATCGCTATTGTAGAATCGCTACACAAACGCACGTGATTTTTATCTAAAAAATCGTTGCTCAAGGCTCTCTGCAAAATCGCCTCCAAAAGAATCGCTATAGGATTTGCTCAGGAAAAACTCGCTACAGGAGTTGGCGGAAAAATTCTCAGTTGAAGATTGCGACCAAGGTTCCCTATTTATAGGGAAACCCTAGGTCAAAAAGGCAAATTCTAATTTGTCTTTTTCTGTAAGTTTGCCTGACTGCGAAGCTCGCTTGTATGACTTATGTTCACCTGAACATAGTCAAGCTCACCTGAACTGCTTCGCTTGCACTTGGAGCTCGTCTGCACTTGGAGCTCACCTGTACTTGGAGTTCGCGGAGTTCGCCTGCACTTGGAGCTCGTCTGATCTTCCAAGTTTGCCTGAACTTCCAAAGCTCGCCTGAACTATCAAGTTCACCTAAACTTCCAAGTTCACCTGATTTCTTAACTTAGAGAATTTTTTGGTTTGCATACTTGTTCTAAGGTTTGGGTCTACACCCGAAACCAACAATCTCCCACTTGGAGACCAAACATCCATCAACAAGCTCTCTTCAACTTATCAAGCACCTTATCCTATCCGGAGAATTTCTTTCTTCAATTTAATATCTTTCTCATAGTGTGGCTCCGCCCTCATCTTCTATGCATGAAGGCTAATAGAAGTTACACACAACTCCAGTTTCTGAATGGTCACTACCTTTGTCAACATATATGCAGGATTTTGGCTCCCCAAAATCTTCTCTAAAAGTAACTTCTCATCCTCTATCAGCGAGCGTATGAAGTGGTAACGCATGTCGATGTGCTACATTCTGACATGATATACTGGGTTCTTGGAAAGGTGTATAACACTCTGGCTATCACAATAAAGAACTTCGTTTCCCCACTTCAGACCCAACTTTTCCAGACATCCGGTTAACCAAATCATCTCCTTGCAAGCTTCAGTTACTGCGACATACTCTGCCTCAGTTTAAGTTATGGACAATGTTACTATCTTTTACAAATATGAGACCCAGCTCACTGATGTTGACCCTAAGGTATAAACATATCTCGTGGTACTTCACATCGTATCATGATCACTGGTAAAATCTGCATCCACGTATCCCTGCAGTACCAACTCCTCTCTCTCAAAACACATGACATATCTGTAGTCTCTCTCAAGTATCACAATATCCATTTCACGGCCTCCCAATGCTGCTTCCCTGGGTCGCTTGCAAACATGCTCACAACTCCCACTACATGGGAAATATCCGGTATTCGGCCTCGTGCAAACTATTACGTACATAAGATTACCATTGTACCATTGTCTTGGAGCTTGTTTCAAACCGTATAAGCTCTTCTTGAGCCTACACACCATCTCTTCCTTTCCTTCCTCACCAACAGGTTATTTCATGTAGATTTCTTCATCCAAGTCATCATGAAGAAAGACAGTCTTTATATCTAATTGCTCAAGGTAGAGATTTTCAGCAGCTACTAAGCTCAACACCATCCTGATGGTTATGAGCTTCACTACGGGGGACAATATCTCTGTATAATCCACTCCTTCTCTCTGTTGGAATCCTTTCACAACTAATCTAGCCTTGTATCTCTTACTTCAATCACTCTCCTGCTTGACCCGGTAAACCCACTTGTTATGTAAGGCTTTCTTTTGTACATGTAGCTGGGCTAACTCTCATGTCTTATCCGAATGGAGAGAGTCTATCTCTTCTTGCATCGCATGCTCCTACTTCTGAGATTCACTAACTTGCATGCCTCCTTATAGTATTTTAGTTCTCCGCTATCTATTAAAGCCAAGTAATCAAGTGACGAAAGATATCTGAGATTCGATTTGGGTACCCTGGATGACCTCCTAACCTCTTCATTGTCTCCCTTAGGTAGTCATCTCTGCACCTAGAGTCTCATCCGTTCTTCAGCCAGAACTGACATTGTCTCCCCTATCTGGAAGTTCCTCCAAATCCATGTACTCGGATGCACCTGTATCCTTAGTGCTACTCCCACTGCTTTGGTTATCCTTTGGATTGTCCCTGTCCTTATACATTACCTTTTCATTGAATATGACATCTCGGCTCCTGATGATTTTCCTGTTCTTCTCATCCCACGACGATATTCGAACTCATCAATACTGTATCCAATGAATGTACACTTCTGTGACTTAGCTTCCAGCTTGTCCCTGACATGGTCACTGATATGAACATATACCATGTAACCAAAGACTCTTAAGTATGAGAGATTAATCTTCTTGCCACTCCAAACCTCTTCTGGAATCCTAAAGTCTAGTGGGACTGAAGGCCCATGATTAATTAAGTACGCTACTGTATGCACCGCATCTGCCTAAAATATCTTGGGTAAACCTACATGTAGATGTAGGCGTCTAAAATTGTCTACGAGAGCCCACACGAAACTCGAAGCAATGAATGGGCGAGTCAAGAATGGTCTCTTTGAAATGGGACAAATCCAACTTTCCAATTTCAACGGAGGTTGCGGAAATCGATGGAACTCGAAAGAAAATAGGTGCAGGACACTTTTCTGCTTGAATCTGTTGCGGTCGGACCTTGGGTGACCGGCAATTGGAGAGGTGCAGATTTGGACGACCGGAAGTGAGTCGGATGTTGGACGACGCAGTTGCGAAGGTCGGATTTGGGACGCCGCAAGTTGTGAAGGCGATGGTGACCTTGTTTATGGCGGGTTCAAAGATTGAAGGACCTGCGTTCGGCGGTCGGATTTAGTGCCGCGCTTTTGTCGGGGGTCGGATTGAAGTGCCGCGATTTTCCGGGTCGGATGGAAGGGATCCGCGTTTTTCGCGGTCGGATTGGGAGTTTGCCGCGGATTTCGCGTCGGGTTGAAAGTGCTGCGTTCCGATTTTTGGCCGCCGTTTTGGCTTTGGCATTCCCATACTTGCTGCAGTCTTTGGGTTTATGTTCAATCTCTTCTTCCTTTCTGTGTCTTGCAAACAGATTTTGCTGGCAAAAGCGGATGCGCGCGTTTTTGAACCGCTCTTGAAAGGTTGATCGGTTCCTTTGCGCACGTTCGTTTTCATGGTTTAAAAGAGGAGGGCTGTCCAACTATCTGTTTGTTTGGTGGTTTGGCGCCTTCTCTTTTCGTCGCCTCATAGCGGCTCCATCAACTGTACAAGGCTCTTTTGGCCGTTGGCGTTGCGAGGCAGTTGAGGTTGGCTTGCGGTCTTCTTGATAGGAGGTGGCACATCTCAACGGTGACCTTTGCTTAAGGGGTCAGATTCTGTATTTTAGCCTCGTCGATGCGAACGGGCGTTGTAACGGGTGCAGCTGTTGGGCGGGGAGATCTCTTTCCTTGGGTTCGCAGCCAGTTGACGTCCAGCGGGTCTTCTGGAGTAGGCCTTATGGATTTGGAGGAGAGGCGATTGGAGGAGGAGAAGTTACCTCTACTTGACTGTGTTCGGAATATTATTGACTCGTTTTCAACCGGGGATCGGGATCGAGGTGAGAACCGGTCAGCTTCGCAGAAAGGCTGTCGTCCACTGTTGAGTCGCCAGTTTGTTTCGTCGAAGTCCTTAGGCTTAGTTTCTTACTTTAAACGTTTACAATGAATTCAAAAACAAAGAAAAAGATTAATTTCTTGAAAATAAGCAAGATCTTTATCGGTCTTGTTGCGTGTCGGTGCCGGGTTATCTGGGACGACCTGTCAGGTGCAAGAAACTTGGCAGACTTCTACTCACCAAAGGGGTATTTGCTTGAGTCTGAAATCGACAAAAGCGATTTTCAGAGTTCTTTATCGGTTAAGGACAAAAGCCTACTCAGGAAACGGGTACGAGATTAGATCTTCGAAGTTCCTTGGTCAGAGTTCACGGGATCTCGCTGTCCTTTTTGTGAATTCTGCTCCTTCCATTCTCAAATCAGCCGACTCGTCCTCTTTGATAAAAGGATCCAGATCCAGAAAATGGAAGCCTGTTCGGTTTGCATATTTATTGGCTCCAAAATGGTTTTTGATAGAAACAAGGGATTTCTGCTCTCTTTATCACGCGGCCAACCACGTGCTTGGGAGGGTTGATTTCAAAGTCAGTTAGACCCCTGGAAACGATTATAAAACCCTGTAAAAAACAATTAACACCGTCAAACGTGTTTGGCTTAGACTGCGCCCGGCAGCACCATATGAACGCGCATGCGGGGTCGGAATAATCGACCCGCGCATTGCCGGTCGGACATCCGGGCCGCTCGCGCGTCGGAATAAATCCGACCCGCGTGGCAGGTCGAAATATCCGACCCGCGGCTCGCCGCGGGTCCGGAAACATACACGCGGCATGAGAGCGGGTCGGATTATTCCGACCCGGCTTGGCGGCGGTGGATTGATACCGACCCGCGCTTGCGCGGTCGGTTGAATCGGACCCGCGCTTTGCGCGGCGGTCGGTTTGATCCGTCCAGCGCTTGGCGGGTCGGTTTCATTTTCCGTCTGCCGCTGTTAGCGCGGGTTGATTCTCTTTTTTTTTTTGTTTTTTTATCGGGACTTGTTTTGTTGGTATTCGTTCGATTTGTCGCATGTACTGCTTCGTCGCAGAGGCGCTATCGTCGAACGCGCGTTGGTTACATAGCGTGCTGATCGATGGCGGGGCTGATTTGACGTGCGTGGTTGACTGGCGCGCACCGAGGTGATTTGACGTGGCAATGTTGACTGGGCGCGCACGAGTTGGGTTGAACAGGTGCGCGCGTGCCGACTAGCGCACGAATGTTTGAGGAGTAGGCGGTTGACCGGCGCGCACGAGTGTTGGTTGACGGCGGCGCGGTTTGACCGGCGCACACGGTTATTGAGTTGAGTACGTTTTGACGGCGCGTACGAGTGATTCGACAGTACGCGATTGACGACGGCGCACGGGCTGATCGACGTGCGCGCGTTGACTGGCGGCACGAGTTTGGATTGACGTGACGCGTATGACCGACGCCACGAGTTGATTTGACGGAATC
>NC_033802.1:62645568-62652646 GCF_001876935.1 Asparagus officinalis
TTTGAATTCATTTGTAACGTTTAAAGTTTAATGAAATCAATGACTAAGGTGACTTTCGACGAAAACAGTAGACGCATGCTGCTCGCACGTTCTGTCAATGTTCTGTTCATTCTCTCTGCAACACTATTCTGTTGCGGTGTCCCTGGAGTAGTCTTCTCTAAATGAATCCTATTCAAAGCACAGAACTTCTTGAACTCCTCCAGCTCATATTCTCCATTATTGTCTGGTCTCACACTTCACTTTCTAATTTGTCTCGTTCTCCACCAATGCTTTTCACTTCTTGAAAATCCCGAACACCTCTGAATTGTGCTTCATGAAGTATACCCACACTGTTCTCGAGTGATCGTCGATAAAGGTTACATAGTATGTCGAACCTCCAAGAGAAGACACGCTAGCTAGACCCCATACATTTGTATGAACATGTTCTAGCTTGTGAGCTTTAGGTGGTCTTCCACTCTTCTAAAAGCTGACCATTTTCTGCTTCTCGTAGATGCAGTCTTCACAAACACCAACTTCCACTGAATCGATACCAGTTAGCTTTCCCTCTGAGTGTAGAATCTTCATACCCTTCTCACTCATGTATCCCAATCTATTATGCCACAGATCTACACTCTCCTTGCCAGCTGCAATTGTGAGGGTGTCACTCGCATGTGAAGTTAGATAGAGTGTTCCGGTTTTATTACCACTGGCAACCACCATAATACCATTGGAGATTTTTCATGAATCCCCGGTAAATATTGTAACATAGCCTTCTGCTCCAAGCTAGCCAACCGAAACAAGATTTCTCTTCAGATTCAGTACATGTCTGACATTCATCAGATTCCACTTAGAGACCTTCATCTGTATTTGCACATCACCTCTTCCTACAATACTACAGGGCTCGTTATCCCCAAGTACACTTTCCTAAAGTCCCCTGCTATATAGTTCTAAAGAAGTTTCCTATTAGCAGTGGCGTGGAATAAGGCTCCTGAATCAATAACCCATGAATCAGAATCACTGCCCATAGCAAGGATCAATGCATCTTGCACGGTATGAGCCTCCTGCTCATTCGTATCCTTCTTTGGTGCTTTACAAACTAAAGACATATGGCCCTCCTGGCCGCAATTCCAACATTTCTCTTTGATAGGTCTCACCTTCGAGTTCGATTTCTTCTTCTTTGACTTTGATCGATTCCTGTTTTGGTTACCCTTATTTCGGTTTTGGCCTCTCTACTCGAGACTTAGGGCTGAACCTAAACCTTCTGATTCATGCAATTTTCTTCTAACCTCCTCGGATAGAATCATACTAATAATCTCATTCACCTTCAACTTCTCCTTCCCTGCCGAGTTGCTGATTGCGGTCATGTAACCTACCCAACTATCTCTTAACTGTGATTATATCAATAGGGTCTGCACTTCGTCATCAAATGTAATGTAGACTGAGATGAGTTGATCAACAATCGTGTTGAACTCACTGAGATGCATCGTGAAGGAACATTCTTCTACTATCTTGAGGTTGAAGAGCATTTTGACGAGATGCATCTTGTTTGTAGCTGACGGTTTTTCTAGGGTTTTCTACAATTCTCCACCTCGGCGAAGTTTTCCAATAAAACTTAACCGACCCCAATACCAAACATCCCACTTGTTGTGTTAGTACGAAGTGGACTCAATCCACAACAACAGACTCAATCCACAACAAGTCAGGAACCCAAATGAGAACTCTAACAATCTCCATCGTGTCGATATCAACTCATCAAACTGGCTGCATCAAACTGACTGCCTACGTATCCTCTTGCCCAAGGAATCAAGCCTTACGTAGTTCACCCAAATGGCCTTCGGAGGCCCTCAATAACAAAGAATATTCAACAACTCTAAACAATAACCAAATTTTACCCCAGTGACAACTTTGGTCAACATATCTGACGGACTATCCTTTGTGTGAATCTTCTCTAATGTAATGTCTCCATCATCCAAGACATCTCGCACAAAATGGTATCTGACATCAATGTGCTTTGTTCGGGCATGATACACCAGGTTCTTTACCAAATAGATAGTTGGCATACTATCACACTTTATCCTGCTGGTATCCTGTGCAATCCCCAAGTCATTCAATAACCCCTGCAACCACAAAACTTCCTTCACAGCTACAGTCAACGCCATATACTCTGTCTCCATAGTGGAAAGAGCCACTGTATACTAAAGTGTACATCTCTAACACACCGGTGCTCTTGCTAGTATAAACATGTATCCAGCAGTTGACCGACACTTCTCAAGATCCCCAGCATAATCAGAATCCACATATCCAACATAATCCTACCCAATTAGTCAATTCTTCTCAAACACAAAACCAACATCCACGGTACCTTTGATATACCCGTAAGATCCACTTCACGGCCTCCCAATGACCCTTCCCGGGGTCATGCATGTACCTACACACCATGAACACGGCCTGTGACAAATCCGGTCTCGTACACACCATTGCATACATCAAGCTACTCATAACACTAGCATATGAAATTTTAGACATGTTTTCATGATACTCAACTGAAACAGGTAACATCTTAGCTGATAGCTTAAAATGGGAAGTTAATGGAGTACTCACCGTCTTGACATTGCTATCAAAACTAAATTTTTTAGCATCTTTTGCAAGTAGCTCCTCTGAGTCAACTTCAACCTTTCCTTCACCATGTCTCTCTTAATTTCCATACCCAATATCTTCTTTACTTCTCAAGGTCCTTCATCTCAAATTTGGATAAAAATTTCGTTTTAAACTTCCTAATAGGAGAAGTATTCATAGAAGTAATGAGCATATGGTCAACATATAACAACAAATAAATATACTCACCATTATGTAGCTTGTGCATGTACACAGACGGGTCATATGGGCTCATTGTGTACCCTTGGCCAATCATGAAACTGTTAAATCTCTTGTACCATTGTCGTGATGATTGCTTCAATTCATAAAAAGATTTCTTTAGTTTACATACCAGATCTTCCTTGCCTGCAGCTCTAAAACCCATCGGTTGTGACATATAGATCTCATCTTCCAAATCTCTATGTAGAAAGGTTGTTTTCACATCCATCTGGACCAAATCCAAATCCAGCTGTGCCACTAATGTCAATAGTATTCTTATCAATGAATGCTTCACAACAGGTGAGAGAACCTCATTGTAATTAATGCCCTCAAGTTGGGCATACCCTTTGGCAACCAATCTAGCTTTGTATCAAATGTCTTCATCAGAAGATCCTTCTTTCTTTGCATATACCCATTTGCATCCAATTGCTTTCTTACCCTTTGGTAATTTTGTAAGTTTTTAAGTGCCATTCTTTTGAAGAGAGTGCATCTCCTCCTCCATAGATTCCCTCCACCTGATTGAATCAGAGCTTGACTCTGCTTCCTTATATGTAGAAGGAACCAAATCATCAGCGACCTCTACTAACAAAGCATATGCAACCATCACGTCATCATATATAGCTAGCTAACGAATGACTCTTCTTGGTCCGTTAGCTGCAGTAGACTCCTGAACATGACCTCGTTCCTGAGTCCCAACATCCATTGTATCCTCCATCTACCCATCTGTCATATCTTCTCCCAATGTCACCTCTGTAGGAACCTCAATAGATATAGTGCTATCTGAAGTCTGTGGAGTCACATCATCCTCTACATTCTGTGATATCCTTCTAGTCTGGCCTTCCTCCACCTACTGAGGGACCTAAGGCTTTATCACGTAAGCCTCATCAAAAGTGACATCTATACTAATGATTATCTTCTTATCTTCTGGATCCCATAACTTAAAGCCTTTAACTCCATTTATAAAACCCACAAAGATTACTTTTCTACCCCTCGGATTTTATTTTCTATCATTCACATGATAGTAAACTAGACACCTAAATATCCGAATCAAATCATAATCATTAACCACTGAACCAGACCATACCTCCATAGGAATCTTCCCATGTATCACAGTGCAAGACAACCTATTCACGAGATGGCTTGCATAAACCAATGCCTCGGCCCAAAAAGGATCTAGCTAATACACTCTATGATATCATGTAGCACACCTTCTCCAACAAAGGTACGGTTTAGTCTCTCGGCCACCCCGTTTTGTTACGGTGTCTCCCTAACTGTGAAATATCGTCTAATGCCATGATCCCGACAAAACTGTAAAAATGGATCACTCTTATACTCACCATCATTATCCGAACGAAGTACCTTCACCTTTCTACCTGTTTGTAGCTCCACTTTCTTTTTCCATTTCACAAAGATATCCAAGACCTCATGTTTATGCTTCATGGTATATACCCAATTCCTCCTTGAATAATCATCAATAAAAGTGATAAAATAATTAGCCCCACCAAGTGATGTGTGCTTGGAAGGACCCTAAACATCTATGTGAATGTAATCCAATATACCTTGGGTGTTGTGAATTGCAGTGTGAAATTTCACTTTTTTCTTCTTTCTAAGTACACAATGCTCACACAACTTTACCTTACAAGTCTTTGTACTATTCAGCAGCCCCTATTTTGCCAATACCTGTAGGGACTTATTAACAGTGTGTCTTAATCTCATATGCCATAAACTAGTAGTATCCTCTTCTGTGATAATCGAAGCTGCCAAACCCTCTGTTACTGTCTTACCCTTCAAGTAGTAAAGATTGTTTTTCCCTAATACCTCTCATCACCATCATGGACCCATTCATGATCTTCAAAGTTGCATTCTCCAAGATCACCTTATAACCAAATGCCTCCAAAGTTCCAAGTAAAATGATGTTCTTCATCAATTGAGAGAAGAATCTCACTTCTTTCAACTCCCTAGTCACACCATCATACATCCTGATTCGAACTGTTCCAATACCACTAATAGAACATACGTGATCATTACCCATGAGTACGACATCCCCTCTTTCCAACTCCTCAAAACTAGAGAACCAATCCCTCCAAGAACAAATATAGTATGTAGTACCTGAATCTAACATGCACTCCATAGAGTTAGCATAACAAACTAACGGTAGTGCTGAACATGAGTAGCCCGAAGAATTCGAATCTGAATTGTCGCCACTAACTTTGGCAACATTCACCTCTGAAACTTATACGGCTTTCCCTTTATTCTTTCCGGCTCTATTCTTCAACTTTGGGCATTCATTCTTCCAATGTCCATTCTCTTTACAAAAAGTACATTGATTCCTACCCACGCTTCTATGGCCACCTCTCTGCTTTGACTTTGAGTGATTAAATGGATGACGGTTTAGACTACAGCCTCTCACTGCAAATGTATCTCCCGATACCTTCTCGATAGGTTCATCATCATTCTTCCTCAACTCATAATTCACCAATGCTGAGATCACCTCCTTGTAGCTGATAGTGGTTCTACCATTGATCATAGTAAAAACAAAAGTACCATAATCATCCTCTAACAACGTACACAATAACAACATCGCCTTGTCTTCATCATCTACCATGATATCCACATTGGTCATATCCGACAGTAACTTTGTGAAGTTATTGACATACTCGCTAATAGAAACTCCCCTCTTTATCTTGAATTGGCAAAACATCTTTTTCAAATGAAGCTGATTCTCAATGCTCTTCGTCAAGTACTTGTCATTGAGTGTTTCCCACAAACGTTTCGCCGACGTTTCATTCATCACATCATAAATCAAATCCAGCATCAAACATGATCTAATAACCCTACACACTCTACTATTAATTTTCTTCAAAACCTTTTCCTCCATATCATCGGGTTTCTCTTGTAATTCAAGAGTCTCCTCCAAATTAAGCTCCAACGCATTCATCACTTGACACCTTCACAAACCAAAATATATCTTTCCATCAAACTTTTGAACATCAATCTTTGTATTAGTAATGCTCAAACCTTGTATCACCTTCGTTAGGGATGATCCGGATGTACTTGATTCGGTCATTGTGACTATCCAATCTCCTCGAATGAGAATCTACACAAAATCCTCCAAATAGAACCCTAAGCCAAACCCGAAGCTCTGATACCACTTGTTGTGCGCAGTGGAACCGAAAGAGCACGAACACAAATGAGATAGAATCACAAAACAGTAACCAGAACACGAGCACTACACAGCAGGACACCAAATTTACATGGTTTGGCAATGTGCTTACATCCACGGGGCAAGGAGGGGAGAGATTTCACTAACAAGGAGAAAAAAAGTACAAATAGGATTTACAATCACTCAATAATCTCATAAAATAACCCTCAAACAAAACTCTCAAGTCCCTCATAAATTCTCCCACTCAAAGTGCTAAAAAAACTGCTAATACTCTCCTTAAGAAACCCTAAAAATAATGTTTTTATTTATACAAACACCCAATCCCAAACCAAACAGGAAAACAAAAACCAGCTCAGGAACCTGTCATTAGTCGACAGATTAGATCATTAGTCGACTGATCAACTCATTAGTCGATTGATCGCCTATTAGTCGACTAAGCAGAAAAAGAAATCATAATTATGGGGTATTTCATGAGTCGACTCATTAATTTATGAGTCGACTCATGACAGGCATGAGTCGACTCACGACTGTTATGAGTCAAATCATGACACTAAAAAACAGGTTTTTCTGGGTTTTTCCACAATTATATAAGTAGGAAAAGAAATTTCTTCCCAAGCAAAAGAAGGAAAATAACCTTTGACATATTTCAATATCAATTTTTATATATAATTCTTTTTTTTGAATGATTTGGTAATTTATTTACGTTGCTTGTTAACTATTAAATGGATTTCCAAATTTGCTTGGCTTTATATTTTTGTAATAATTTAAAATTGATATGTAAACGACTCAAACCCATCGTGTAGTCTCCTCCTTCATTTGATATGAGTCACCATGAGAGCATCTTTGCTCACGGAATTATCAAAGGTCGGTTGAGAAAAAGACAATAGAAAACACAAAGACAATTCAGTTTTGGCGAAGGAAAATACCTTCTCTAGATTATGAGTATCAATTATTTTACAAATCTCTTCCACAATCTCTCTAGAATAGAGAACAATCCTCTGTAATTTCAAATCTCACGAAATTCTGATTAGGCATCCCTAAATAATAGGGTTTTAATTTATACAAACCCAAAAAACCAAATCT
>NC_033802.1:62652656-62659687 GCF_001876935.1 Asparagus officinalis
ACGTCATGAGTCAAGTCATGAGTCAACTCAAACGTGCACGAACCCCCTTGTGTTGACTTATGATTTCATAAGTTGAATCAGCAAAAACTTTTGTTAACTGGAGTGGGTTTCGTAAGTTGACTCATGCCAACCTTGAGTCGACTCATGTTAGGCTTTAGTCGACTCATGAGCTGAAAAAATGCACGCTTTGATATCGCACTCCGTCTGATACGGGTGTATCTTCTCTTTAGAACTTAGCGATCCTCATGAGAGCTTGATGATAGATGATTCTTATGGTAGCTTGAGAATAGAGGTGCAAAATAGCACAGTGGAACGTAGGTTGAAGCGTGGAACGAGACGGCGAATCGAAGAATTAAGGCATCCAGTTTTCAGCCCGTGAGTCGATTCATAACAGTCATGAGTCGACTCATCAGGTTGAGTTGACTCATGCCTGTCATAGGTCGACTCATGATACTCAGCCGTTTGTCACCAGTCTCTGACGAGTCGACTCATCTCAGTCATGAGTCGACTCATTATTGGTTTTGTGTTTTGTCCAGTTTCGGACGAGTCGACTCATCTCAGTCGTGAGTCGACTCATCGATGGTTTCCTGGTTCGTTTGGGTTTCTGTCTGTACGTTTTCCTATGGGGTTTAGACTTGGTTATTTACCATTTTGCCATCCACGTTGTTCCACATATAAAAGGGATTGTTTTAGGGTTTTAAAACAATCAAGAGAGATTAGATTATACTTGGAGAATTAAGAGAGATTATTCTTCAATTCTAGTGAGATTGTGAAAGATTGTAAGTTACTTGATTCTCATAATCTAGAGAAGGTATTTTCATTCGTCACACTGAATTACTCTTGTGTTCTTGTTATTTTCTTCTTAACCCACCTTTGATAATTCCGCGATCAAAGGTGCTTGCACAATGACTCGTATCAAGTTAGTATTAGAGCGATCAGATCTGGTAGAGGGGGCATCATGTGTATGGTCCTGACTCGATCGCAATACGAGAAGCTAGGTGATATCCTTATTTCATTGGAAGGAGTCTAGAAATTAAGGAAGAAGAAGATGACTGAAGGAGATAGTTCAGTAAGGCTAGATGCATTGGAGAAGCAGATGGAGATAATGGGTTCGACCCTCATGCAACTCGTCAATCTTGTCCAAGACAAAGGAAACAAGGAGGAATCTTCTTTAAAAGGCAAGAAGAAACTTGTGGAGTCCGATGGAGAAGGCGAGGATTCTGATTCAGATGAGGAGGCCCGTATTGTTAAGTATGTTTCACACCAAGGGGGTAAGGGTTCTTACCAGAATTTGAAGATAGACTTCAAAGTGGAGATTCCTATTTATGACGGGAGTGTCAACGTCGAGAGGCTTGATGATTGGATCGAGCGGATGGAGACCTATTTCATACTCTATGGATATTCATCCAAGGAGAAGCTCGTGTTCGCAACTTTGAAGCTTTCGAGACATGCATTGACATGGTGAAAATCCTATTGCAAGAAGGAGAAGAAGACGGTGTCGTGGAATAAGTTCAAGGAACTACTTAATAAACAATTCTATCTGGTAGGGTTCCTCGAAGAGCGTTGGTACAAGTGGTACGGGTTGCGCCAACGGTTCAACCAGACCGTTCAAGAGTATACGACAGAGTTCCAGTAGCAGGCGATGGTCCTAAACATCGTAACAGAGGAATATCCTATTTTTATGAAGTATATGACGGGTCTGAACGAATATATCCGGAAGGAGATGAGGCTTTTCACAGTTGAGTCCATTGCAGAGGCGAGTGTGAAGGCCATTGCCATTAAGGGTAGGAAAAAAAAGGGCAACGAAACGAAGGGGGCTCCAAACAAACAGGAGGCAAGCCTAGTGGCTCTCAACCTAAGAAAGAGAAGAAGAATGGTGACTTAGGGAAGACAGGATTGACATGCAATCACTGCAAACAGACAGGACACGTAGCTGATCGTTGCTGGGAGAAGTATCCTCATCTGAAGCCGAAGGGATTGAAGAAAAAAGAGGAGAATAAGGCATATGTGGTAGCACAAGATCCGAAGGAAGTTCCAGGAATGACAGAGCCAACAGCAGTCTCAACCTTATGGCGGAGAAGCAGAACACGATGAAGGATGAAGACCCGAGGGAGCAGCTCTTTGTTTTGAAATTGCAGATCAAGACCGGTTTAGTTGATGCCATAGTAGATCTAGGGAGCCAGAAGAATTTAATATCTGAGGTCTTGGTTCAAAAGTTGGGATTGAAGACGGTTAAACATTCGAAACCCTATCCTTTAGGGTGGATTCAGAAGGAGGTGGGATTGAGTGTGGTCAACCAATGCACTTTCAGATTTGTACTCCACGAGTCGTATATCGATGAAGTCATATGCGATGTTATTCCATTGGATGTTTGCTAAGTGATACTGGGCAATCCTTATTTATGGGTTGATATGCGATCTACGATAGACGAGCCCAGAAGTATACGTTCACCAAAGATGGCAAGCAATTCATCTTCCGTTCAACATCTCTTCCACAGAAGACGAGTTTGGTGACAGTGACTCAGGCAAAGAGGCTAGTGAATACGAGCAAGAGGTTCATATTGTTAGTCATTAGGCCTTATGAGGAACAGCTGAGTAGGGTGTGCTTGACTACCTTGAGCAAGTTTCAGGAGCGCGGGCTTGATAGGTTGAAGGCCAAATACGTGGACTTGTTTTTAGAGATCACGGGACTACCACCACAACGGCGTGTGGAGCATGAGATTATGTTGACCAGCGAGAGTTCTTTGCCGAATATAGGTCTATACCGCACATCTGTAGAGGATTCTGAGGAGATCAAGAGGCAGGTTCAGGAGCTTTTGGAGACAGGAGTGATTGTGCCGAGTTGTTCCCCTTGTGGGTCTCCAGTATTGTTAGTACCCAAAAAGGATGGAGGTTAGCGCATGTGCGTGGATTACCGAGCACTCAATAAGATAACCATTAAGAATCGCTATCCATTATCATGGATTGACGATCTCATGGATCAGTTAGAGGGAGCAAGGTTCTTCACGAAGTTGAATTTGAAGTCTGGCTACTATCAGGTGAGGATTCGGGAGGATGACACTTGGAAGACTGCGTTTAAGACCAAGCAGGGCCTATTCGAGTGGTTGGTGATGCCGTTTGGTTTGTATAACGCTCCGGCTACCTTTATGAGGCTTATGAATGATTTGTTGCGACCCTTTATAGAGGATTTTGTGATAGTTTACCTCGATGACATCTTGGTGTATAGCAGGACCCTTTATGAGGCCTATTCGAGGAACATCTTGTTCATGTTGAGAAAGTGTTTGAAGTGTTGCAGAACGAATAGCTGAAGCTCAATGGGAAGAAATACGAGTTTGGGAAGGACGAGTTGGTGTATCTCGGCTTCATCATGGGGAAGGGTCAGCAAAGGATAGATCCAAGCAAGGTGGCAGTGATCACAAAGTGGCCGACCCCTAGGACAGTGACGAATGTGAGAAGCTTCATGTGGGCTTGCCAGTACTTGCGCAAGTTCATTCGATATTTTTCGACTTATGCAGCACATTTGCATGGCCTTACGAAGGCGAAGGTTCAGTTCGTGTGGGGTAGGGCACATGAGGAAGCTTTTCAGCTACTAAAGAAGAAGATCTCGGAGGCACCGGTGTTAGCTTTGCCGAATTTGCAGAGGACCTTCGAGGTGGAGACCGACGCTTCTAGTTATGCTATGGGCGCTGTGTTGATTCAGGATGGTAAGCTGGTGGAGTACCATTCAGAGATGTTTACGGGTGCTATTCAAAACTATCCCACCTACGACAAGGAGTTCTATGCACTTTATCAAGTGATCAAACATTGGAGGGTGTATTTGTTGGGTAAGGAGCTGGTTGTGCACTCAGATCATAAACCATTGGAATTTCTACATGCCCAAACAAGGCTGTAGCAGGCACGACACATGAAGTGGATGTCCCATTTGATGGCGTTCAACATCATTATTAGGTACAAAAAGGGGACGACGAACAAGTTAGCCGATATGTTATCTCGCCCACCAGTGAGGGCATTTTTGGTGGCGACGCGCATTTAGCCCTTGGTTCCTTCAGAGTATGTGCAGATGTACACATCCAGCAGAGATTTTAGCAGTGTGTTTGAGCGGGCGACGACTGGTCGAAAGGGAGAGTATGCGATTGGTGAGGATGATTTGTTGTATCGTGGGATGTCGCTTTGCATTCCAGAGGATGGCGACCGATTATAGTTGATTCGAGAAGCACATACATCACATGTGCAAGGTCATTTTGGGATTCAGAAGACGCATCTCAATCTACGACGTCATGTCTTTTGGCCAAAGATGTTGGAGGATGTCACTAAGTATGTGTTAGACCCTAGAGGGGGGGGGGTGATTAGGGTCTTATGCTAATCTAATCTGATTAAATGCCAATTAAAAATTAATTAATAAGTTATCCTAGCAAGTATGAAATATAACAACTATATATAAGCTAGGATAAGCAATATGAACAACAAAGAGATATATCCTATGATATATGCAAGGATATGAAACTAACACAAGGGGTAAACAATCTAACTACAAATGTGATAGGGCAAAATGATCAATAAGCAATACACAATGACGATGTAAGATATGAACATGAAAACAAGTGCGCCAATGCAATCACAAACAAAGGATATGTTTACGAGGTTCGGTCCCCACGACCTACGTCCCCGCTCCTCACCTCGAGGAGATCTCCACTATCACAACCGGGTTTTCTACGTTCACCCGAACAACGTTTACACCTCACAATACAATCACTATGCAATCACACCTCACACACTAAGTGTTGGTCCTAGCCCGTGTCCTCCTCCTCAAGTGCTCGGTTACAACCTCTCCCTAGGCACGTCAACCGACGCCACTCCTCTTGGATTCGACCCCGTCTCTCACCACACACTTCTCTCGGTGTACAAGTGTATTACAAGTGAATCCTCACAATTAGGCTCAATACAAAGTATTTGTTCTCTACAATGAATGAGAACAAATTATAAGCTCACTCTCTAAGTTACACAATCCCACAACCCAATTATACTATGAATGTAAATACAATAAGCTCAATAGGTTGTGTGTGAACAAAGAGATAAAACAATATAAACTCAATATGAAATCTAGCTTATGAAATTAAGAACAAAACTTATAAAATGCTAGAATTGAGTTTAAGGAAACTTCTCTATAGATGACAAGAGAGAGGGAGAAGAATGAATGCTCAAACACCAAGGATGATCTCCACTTGCTCTTGTGAAATTTGCTCCACAAACCAAACTCTTGTAAATGCTTAAAAGCTTTTTAAACAAACACTAAAAACAAACTTAAACCCTTGATTAAAACTTTCTTAAACTAGTTTTAAAACTCTCTTGGTTAACTTGAAAAGACATCAGCAATGGGGTATATATACCCACTAAAGATCTTAGCAAAAACCCCCAAAACAAATGACAAAACAGCCCCCAGAGAAACAGCTCAGAAATAGCCGTTAGTAGCCAACGGCTATATTGTCGGTCGACCGAAAATCCCGTCGGTCGACCGATGAGAGCAAAAACACGAAGAAAACTTTCTGGACTAACGTCGGTCGACCGGAAATTCTGTCGGTCGACCGATTTGAGCTCTCGGTCGACCGGACCGGTCGACCGATGACTCTCTGGAAAAATACTGACGAATGGTCAATTGACCGGTCGACCGTACCGGTCGACCGAAAACTGACATCCCAGAAAAAATCGGTTTTAGAGCTGATTTTAAAACACTATTTAAAAATATCAAATAAATTCCAAAAAATGTAAAACTTTGGGGAATGATTGTAGACATGATAATACACATGCTACAAAAACTGGTTTTCTAAAAAGACTTCCCAAATGAGAAATACCATCATTTTACAAAATAGTCCAAAACATGAAAATATGAGATACTTGAATTTTGATGTTTTGACATAAACCAACTTTTGAAACTTTGTGAAATGTTTTTATAGACTTAGTAAAACATGTATAAACTGATATTAAAGTCTACAAACTAAGAATACAATATTTTCACAAATACAATAGAAAATGAAACCTATGAGTATGTATATGAAAATATATTTGTTTCATATCTATGTAGATAAACCAAATCACAATAATAAATATGAAACATGTAATTTCATATTTATAAACATGAAAACTAAAACTTGTGTTGTATATATATGTGACTACATATATATACAAGGAAACCAATAAAATGTGTGTGTATAGATAATTGAGCTTAGAGTACTTAACACACATAATATAAATCCTAAACTACATTACCCAAGCAATCTTGATCTTCAATTAAGCTTGACTTGGTACACGTTGCGGATGAAGCTTGAACTTGATCTTTAACTTGAATTGTTGTATAGGCTTCAATCCGACATTCCGCCAACCTCCTTTGGATATCATCGTTGAAGCGCAATCCATCCATCCTCCAACAACGTTGTTTGTCTACAATAAATACGAAAACACAAATACTAGACAAACAACATTAGTGGTAAATTGTTTGTTAAACATCATCAAAACAAGAAGGCCAACAATCTCCCCCTTTTTGATGATGACAAACAATTTACAAAAAGGATATATGCATGAAAGCAAATGAATATATACAAGATAATACACATGCATATAAACAAGGAAAATTATATACTCACAATATTTCTCCCCCTTTGACAACATCAAAAAGGGGACAAAAAGAATAAGAGAGCGAAAGCTCCCCCTATCAATAAGCATGGGTGAGTATCAAACATAAAAAGATATAGGGATTACTTCCCCTATCAAAATGCCATATAGAATATATGAAAAGAAGATCATGGCAAACATATGTGAGCAAGCATAGATGAATATGCTAAATATCACTCACATACAAGAGGATAATGAGGACACATAGATATATCATTTATGAAAGAAGTGTCTCATTACGTAATTATAAAAACATAGTGTAAAAAAGAGATTTATGAAATCAAAAGAAGAGCAACATGGGAATCATGCAAAAAGTTTTTAAATGGAAACAAATTAACCAAATGAAATCATAAATCAAATTTTAAG
>NC_033802.1:62659712-62678104 GCF_001876935.1 Asparagus officinalis
ATTGAGTCGATTCATAACAGCTCATTGAGTCGACTCATCAGGATTGCGGTTGACTCATGCCCTGTCATAGGTCGACTCATGATACTCAAGCCGTTTGTCACCAGTCTCTGACGAGTCGACTCATCTCAGTCATGAGTCGACTCATTATTGGTTTGGAGTTTGTGTTTTGTCCAGTTTCGGACGAGTCGACTCATCTTCAGTCGTGAGTCGACTCATCGACTGCGTTTCCTGCGTTCGTTGGGTTTGCTGCTCTGTACGTTTTCCTATGGCGTTTGAGACTTGCCGTATGTACCATTTTGCCATCCACGTTGCTTCCACATATAAAAAGGGATTTGTTTTAAGGGTTTTAAAACAATCAAGAAGAGATTAGATTATGACTTGGAGAATTAAGCAGAGATTATTCTTCAATTCTAGTGAGATTGTGAAAGATTGCTAAGTTACTTGATTCTCATAATCTATAGAAGGGTATTTCATTCGTCACACTGGAATTACTCTTGTGTTCTTGTTATTTCTTCTTAAACCCACCTTTGATAATCCGCGATCAATAGTGCTTGCACAATGACTCTGTATCAAGTTTAGTATTAGAGCGATCAGTATCTGGTAGAGGGGGCATCATGTGTATGTCCTGACTCGATCGCCAATACGAGAAGCTAGGTGATATCCTTATTTTCATTGCGAAGGCAGCTAGAAATAAGGAAGAAGAAGATGACTGAAAGGAGATATCAGTAGGCTAGTATGCAGGAGAGCAGATGGAGCAGTAATGGGTTCGGACCCTCATGCAACTCCGTCAATCTTTCCAAGACAAAGGAAAACAAGGAGGAATTCTTCTTTAAAAGGCAAGAAGGCGAAACTTGTGAGTCGATGGGAGAAGGCCGGCAGGGATTCTGGATTCAGATTGCAGGAGGCAGGCCCCGTATTGTTAAGTATGTTTCACACCAATGGCGGGTGAAGGCGTTCTTACCAGAATTTGAAGATAGACTTCAAAGTGGAGATTCCTATTTATGACGGGAGTGTCAACGTCGAGAGCTTGATTGCCATTGGATCGGCGGATGGAGACCTATTTTCCATACTCTATGGATATTCATCCAAGAGAGAAGCTCCGTGTTCGCAACTTTGAACAGGCTTTCGAGACATGCATTGACATGGTTGAAAAATCCTATTGCCAAGAGGCAGAGAAGACGGTGTCGTGGAATAAGTTAAGGAACTACTTAATAAACAATTCTATCTGCGCTAGGGCTTCCTCGAATGACGGTTGTACAAGTGGTTACGGGTTGCGCAACGGTTCAAACCAGACCGTTCAAGAGTAATACGACAGAGTTCCAGTTAGGCAGCGCGATGTGTCCTAAAACATCGCTAACAGAGGAATATCTATTTTTGATGAAGTAGTATAGACGCGTCTGAAACGAATATATCCGGAAGGCAGATGCAGGCTTTTCACAGTTGAGTCCCATTGCAGAGGCTGAGTGTGAAGGCCATTGCATGAAGGG
This sequence comes from Asparagus officinalis, assembly GCF_001876935.1. Classification (NCBI taxonomy): domain Eukaryota; kingdom Viridiplantae; phylum Streptophyta; class Magnoliopsida; order Asparagales; family Asparagaceae; genus Asparagus; species Asparagus officinalis. The sequence continues at coordinate 62,661,200 of NC_033802.1, forward strand.
TAGGAAAAAAAAGTGGAACGCAAACGAAGGGGGCTCCAAAACAAACAGGAAGGCAACCTGTGCTCTTCAACCTAGAAAGAGAAAGCAAGAATGGCTGACTTAGGGAAGAAGGATTGACATGCGCAATCACTCTGCAACAGACAGGACACGCTACTGAATCGTAGCTGGGAGAAGGTATCCTCATCTGAAGCGAAGGGATTGTAAGAAAAAAAGAGGAGAAAAGGCATATGGCGGCGGCCGCCGGCTAGCACAAGATGAAGGAACGCTTCCAGGAATGACAGAGCCAACAGCAGCTCTCAACCTCCAGAACACGTATGAAGGATGAAGACCCGACCCTGGGAGCAGCTCTTGCTTTTGAAATTGCAGATCTAAGACGGTTTAGTTGAATAATGCCATAGTAGATCTAGGGAGCCAGAAGAATATAATATCTGAGTCTTGGTCAAAACGTAACAACCAAACCCACAGGGTAAGAATTCTCAGAAGGAGTGGGATTGAGTGCTGGTCAACCAATGCACCTTCAGATTTGTACTCCACGAGTTCGTATAGCGATGAAGTCATATGCGATGTATTCATTGGCATGTTTGCTAAGTGATAACTGGGCCAATCCTTATTTTTTCATGGGTTGATATGCCGATCTACGATAGAGAGCCCAGAAGTATACGTTCACCAAAGAGGCAAGCAATTTCATCTTCGTTCAACATCTCTTCCACAGCAAAGACGAGTTTGGCTGACAGCTGACTCAGGCAAAGAGGCTAGTGAATACGAGCAAGGAGTTCATATTGTAGTCATTGGCCTTATGAGAACAAGCTGAGTAGGGTGCTGGCTTGACTAACTTGAGCCAAGTTTCAGGACGCGCGCCTATAAACGCTGATAGGTTTGAAGGCAAATTACTGTGGGACTTGTTTTTTTAGAGATCACGGGACTCCACCGACAACGCGTGTGGAGCCATGAGATTATGTGACCAGCGACGGAGTTCTTTGCCGAATATAGCGTCTATACCGCCACATCTGTATGCAGGATTCTGAGATATCAAAGCAGGCAGGTTCAGTGAGCCGCTTTTCGGAGGACAGGAGCTGATTGTGCCGAGTATGTTCCCCTTGTAGGGTCTTCCAGTATTGTTATACCCAAAAATGGATCGAGAGTTAGCGCATCGTGCGTGGATTACCGAGCAACTCAAATAAGCATCAACATTAAGAATCGCTATCCATTATCATGGATGACGATCTCATGGATCAGTTAGAGCCGGTGGCAAGGTTCTTCACGAAGTTGCATTTGAAGTCTAGGCTACTATCAGGTGAGGATTCGGGAGGATGACACTTGGAAGACTGCGTTTAAGAAACCAAGCAGGGCCTATTCGAGTGGTTGGTATGATGCCGTTTGCAGTTGTTATAACGCCTTCGGGCTACCTTTATGAGGCTTATGAAATGATTTGTGGCGGACCCTTTATAGAGGATTTTGTGATAGCTTTACCTCGATGACATCTTGTGTGTATAGCAGGACCCTTTATGTAGGCCTATTCGAGAACATCTTGTTCATGTTTTGAGAAAGTGTTTGAAGTGTTGCAGAACGAATAGCTGAAGCCTCAAATGGAAGAAATACGAGTTTGGAAGGACGAGTTTGTGTATCTCGGCTTCATCATGGGGGAAGCGGTCAGCAAAGGATAGTCCAAGCAATGGTGGCAGTGCATCACAAAGTGGCCGGACCCCTAGGACAGTGAGAATGTGAGAACTTCAAGTTGGCTTGCCAGTACTTGCGGCAAGTCATTCGATATTTTTCGAACTATGCCAGGCACATTTGCATGGCCTTACGAAGGCCGAAGCGTTCAGTTCGTGTGGGGTAGGGCACATGAGCTGCAAGCTTATTCAGCTACTAAAGAAAGAAATCTCGGAGGCACCCGGTGTTAGCTTTGCCGAATTTGCAGAGACCTTCGAGTGTGGAGGACCGACGCTTCTAGTTATGCTATGGCGCCCGCTGGGATTCAGGATTGGTAAGCTGGGGAGTACCATTCAGAGATTGTTTACGTGCTTGCTATCAAAACTATCCCACCGTACGACAAAGGAGTTCCTATGCACTTTATCAAGTGATCAAACATTGGCAGGGTTGTTATTTGCTTGGGTAAGGAGCTGGTTGTGCACTCAGATCATAAACCATTGCGAATTTCTACATGCCCAAACAGGCTGTAGCAGGCACGACACAGAAGTGCGATGTCCCATTTGATGGCGCTTCAACATCATTATTAGGTACAAAAAGGGGACGACGAACAAGTTAGCCGATATTTATCTCGCCACAGTGAGCGGCATTTTTAGGTGGCGACGGCGCATTTAGCCCTTGGCTTCCTTTCAGAGTATGTGCAGATGTACACATCCAGCAGAGATCTTTAGCAGTGTGTTTGCGCGTGGCCGACGACTGCGTCGAAAGAGAGCTATGCGATTTGGTCGAGGGATGATTTGTTGTATCGTGGATGTCGCTTTGCATTCCCAGAGGATGGCGACCGATTATAGTTGATTCGAGAAGCACATTATCTTCTATGATAGTGCAAGGTCATTTTGGTTATTATTTTTCTAATATTAATCTCATCTTCAATCTACGACGTCTATTGCGCCCAAAATGTTGGAGGATTCACTAAAGTATGATGTTAGACCCATAGAGGGGGGGTGATTTAGGGTCTTTATGCTAATCTAAATCTGAATTTAATGCCAATTAAAATTATATTAATAAGTTTATCCTAGCAAGTATGAAATATCAACAAACTATATATAAGCCTAGGCATAAGCAATATGAAAACAACAACAGGAGAGTATATCCTATGGATATATGCAAGCGAATATGAAACTAACACAAAGGGTAAACAATTTTAAGCTACAAATGTGATAGGCGCAAAATGCATCAATAAGCAATACACAATGACGATGTAAGATATGAACATGTGCAAAACAATGTGCGCCAATGCAATCACAAACAAAGGCATATGTTTACGAGGTTCGGTGCCCCAACGACCTACGTTCGGGCGCCCCTCCTCCTCACCTCGAGGAGATCGCCACTATCACAAAAACCGGGTTTTCATACGTTCACCCGAAACAACGTTTACACCTCACAATCAATCACTATGCCAATCACACCTCACACACTAACGTGTTGGTTCCTAGCCTGTGTCCTCCCCCCCTCCTCAATGTGCTCAGTTACACTTATCCCTACGCACTGTCAACGACGCACTCCTCTTGAAATCGACCCCGTCTCTCACCACACACTTCTCTCGCGTGTTAACAAGTGTATTACAAGTGACTCCTCACAATTAGGCTCAAAATACAACAAGATTGCTCTCTACAATAGCATGAGAACTCAATGTAACGCTCACTCTACTAAGTCACACAATCCCACAACCTAATTATTACAATGTATGCAAATATCAATAAGCTTCAATGTTGATGTGTGCTACAAAGAGATAAATAAATCAAATCAACTAAACTCCAAATATAAAATCTAGCTAAGAACAATGTATAATCAAACAAGTATATAAATGTAAAGCTAGAGATTGATTTAGAAAACTTTCCAATAGATGACAAGATGGCCAAGAGAGGAGATTGGAGCCCAAACAAGAAGCATGATCTCCTCCACTTGTGAAAAACAATCTTCAAACCAACAAACAGTAAAACACACTTAAACCCTTGTTTTAAAACTCTTTAAATTGTTTAAAATATTTCTTGATGCCCTTCAGAAGTATGAGGCATGGGTGGTATATATAGGCTCATGCAAACAAGCTCCAAAAAAACCCAAGAAAACAAGCAAAAAGACAAAAAGGCATATATCAAAATCCTGGGAATTATAGCCGCTTAGCTACAGTAACAACTCCAGAGACATTCGGCGACCGGTTCGTCGACCGGATTACTGTGAGCAGCTTGCGCAGCTGTTTTGTAAAATCCAATTTAAAATAGGTAAATAAACTCCCAAAAATTATAAACTTTTGTGGGAAGTTCTAGACATGATAGAATAACATGTAGCAGAAAGAATTTCTGAAAAAGTTTTTCCAGTTGAGAGAAATAAATGTTTGAACACAAAAATACAGTTTCTGAAAATCTGCTGTGATACACGATTTTGTAAAATCAATTAGGCACAGTAAATCAACTTCAAAAATAGTAAAATTTTGAGGGAAGTTTCTAAACATGTAGATAAATATGTCAAAGAAAGAATTTCTTGAATATCATTTTCCATTTATGAAAACTCATCTATTTTGTAAAACATGCACGAACATGCACGAATGAAAATTATGATTTTGTAAATTCCATTAAACATAACAAATCAATTCCAAACTTGATGAAACTTTGAGAAATGTTTGTAAACATGAAAACAAACATGTTAGAAAAAGAATTTCTCAATTTGCATTTATAATTTGTGAAAAACACTGTATTCTGCAAAAGCACTAAAAGACGTATATATGAAAAACATGTGATTGTTATTTTTGACTCAAAACAAGTTTTGAAAACTTATGGAATATTTATATGGATATAATAAAAGTTGTTTATGATGTAAATATAGTCCAAAACTTATTTTGCATAAAAACACTTATAGTTACGAAAATCACAAATATATGTGTGTGTATGTTTGAGCTTATAGAATTAACACACATGATATAAACCTATACTAAATATACCCAAGCAATGATCTTGATCTTCATTGTAGCTCAACTTGGTACACGTTGCGGATGAAGCTAAACTTGGATCTTGAACTTGAATTGTACGATGCTTCACTCCATAATTCCGCCAACCTCCATTTGATATCGTCGTTATGGCGCAATCCATCCATCCTCCAACTACGTTGTTTGTCTACAATACATAGGAATGCACAAACACTAGACAAACAACATTAGTAGTAAATTGTTTGTAAATCATCATCAAAACAAGAAAGCCAACAGTATGTTGGAGGGTGTAAGCTATGTTGTACCTCGAAACCTTCCAATAGGAAACGGGGTTTGTATCTACCATTGCAGGTACCTTCGAGACCATGAGAGAGTATTTCTATGGATTTCTTAGGAGGATTGCCGACGACCAAGCGAGGACATGATTATTTGTTCATTGTGGTGGACCGGTTTAGCAAGATGGTGATCTTGATTCCTTATAAGAAGACCGTGACGGGAGCGGATGCAGCGCAATTGTTCTTTGAGCATGTGTGGAAGCACTTTGGGTTACCGAATTCGATTATTTCGGATATTTTTGGGATTCTTTGTGGAGCTTGATAGACACTAGGTTGAAGAAGAGCACGGCATTCCATCCACAAACAGACGGACAAACATAAGTGGTTAATTGGACTATAGTGCACATGTTAAGAGGATGCGATTCCAGGCATCCCAAGACTTGGGATGAGAGTTTACCATATCTTTAGTGTGTGTTTAATCGGGCTATTCATGGATCTTTGGGGAAATCATCGTTTGAGACTTGTTATGGATTTTTACCTCCGAGTCCGTTTGATCTCATGTTTTCAAGTGAAGCTACGGCCGACGGCAAGGAAGGGAGTGAAATGCAATAAGCTCAGCGATTTTTGGAGAAGATTGCACATATTCATGCCACGATGGAAGCACAATTAAAGAAATCACAAGCCAAGTACAAGACGAAGCATGATCAGCATCGGGTTCCTTGTAACTTTGGCATAGACGATATGGTATGGTTGAAATTGAGTAAGGAGAGGCTAAAGGGAGAAGGGAAGAAGTTGAAACCTATACGATATGGTCCGCTTTGGATTCTTGATCAGATTGGTGACAACGCTTTCAGGCTAGATTTGCCACCTTACTTAGGCATGTATTCGATGATCAATACCGAGTATTTGAAGTTATTCGAGCCTCCATTGCTGGATGATGAAGGTGACGACAAGGTGATCTTACCACATGTTGAAGACTTGTGGTTTGATAGGGAAGAGCCGCTGAAAGAAGACTGCATTTTAGAGCGGAAGACGATCATGATAAGGCGGGGGACAAAGAAGTCATTTCTCATTGGACGTCAAGGTCAGGTTCCTAGCAAGGCTAAGTGGTTCAACAGGGAAGGTGGAGTTCACGAGTTTCCTCAGCTGAAGTTCTAACTTGAATGGGACTTCAAGTTCCTAAAGGGGGACCCATGATACAGGTGTATCTTCTCTTCGGAACTTAGCGATCCTTATGAGAGCTTGAGGATAGATGATTCTCATGGTAGCTTGAGAATAGAGGTACAAAACAGCACAGTGGAACGTAGGTTGAAGCGTGGAACGAGACGGCGAATCGAAGAATCGAAGCATCCAATTTTTAGCCCGTGAGTCGACTCATAACAGTCATGAGTCGACTCATCAAGTTGAGTCGACTCGTGCCTGTCATAGGTCGACTCATGAAACTCAGCCGTTTGTCACCAGTCTCTGACAAGTTGACTCATCTCAGTCATGAGTTGACTCATTATTGGTTTTGTGTTTTGTCCAGTTTCGGACGAGTCGACTCATCTCAGTCGTGAGTCGACTCATCGATGGTTTCCTGGTTCGTTTGGGTTTCTGTCTGCACGTTTTCCTATGGGGTTTAGACTTGGTTATTTACCATTTTGCCATCCACGTTGTTCCACATATAAAAGGGATTGTTTTAGGGTTTTAAAACAATCAAGAGAGATTAGATTGTACTTGGAGAATTAAGAGAGGTTGTTCTTCAATTCTAGTGAGATTGTAAGAGATTGTAAGTTACTTGATTCTCATAATCTAGAGAAGGTATTTTCCTTCGTCACACTAAATTACTCTTGTGTTCTTGTTATTTTCTTCTCAACCCACCTTTGATAATTCCGCGATCAAAGATGCTCGCACAGCGACTCGTATCACCGCCGTTTCGCTTCACGCTTTAACTTGACGCTTCTATTTTCAAGCTACCATGAGAATCATCTATTTTCAAGCTCTCATGAGGATCGCTAAGCTCCCTAAGAGAAGATACACATGTATCATCGTTCCTATATGATTTTTAATGAAGTTTGTGTGATGCATGTTTCGATTTATTTTATTACGTTTTATATCGTTCAGGAATTGTCAGGCCTGACAAGGAGTAAATAGCCCCTTGTTAGAGAGGTCAGGAATGGATTAAGGTATTACGTATTGGCTCCAATTTCTATTTTAAACTCTTCACTCTTTCTTATTCTCTATGTACTCCCACATGAATATCCTAACTTATTTAAGGTTTAATTTCAGAAAACTACCCACATAAAAATAGAGAAAGCGACTATTTCAATTTAAATACAAATGGGCATTATAATATGTATGCTTTTATTAATTTTTGATACAAATTCCATGCGAAATAAATAGAGGATCGCCTCAGTGCTTAAAAAGGCAGTTTTAAATAAACTTTTAGTTTGCATAAATTATTGTGCACAACGGAAATTTCGGCAGCACCTCCGGTGCGCAAGGTGCACAACAAGAGATTAGATCGTAAGAATTCCTGTCTCACCAAAGAAACAAGAATCTGAAGTGAATATCTCAACAAAGTGAGATATCGGCTCTTCCTCTCATCAGTTCTAGGACTGACCTGTCGAGGGATCCTACAAGCTATTACAAATCACGACAAGAACACAAATTTTTACGTGGTTCGACAAATAGCCTACGTCCACGGGGCAAGGAGGGGGGAGATCTACTATTAGAGGGAGAGATACAATAAGGGTTTACAATCTCACAACCTAAACCCTCTCACAAACTCTCAGATCCCTCACACAAATATTCTCTCAAAGGGGTTTACAATCTCACAACCTAAACCCTCTCACAAACTCTCAGATCCCTCACACAAATATTCTCTCAAAGGGATACAAAAGGGGCCTCTGATTTTCCTTGCACTTGCACGCTGCTGAAAATCCACGCCGCCAAGTCTTTGCTCTCGAAAACCTCTGCAGCCTTCGCTCCTAAATCAGCCGCGTTCTCTAAAACCCAGTCCTCTGCCTCTTTGCACAAACTGCAGCCACACAAAACCTCCTGCGCTCTGAGTTCTCTAAAACCCAGTCCTCTGCCTCTTTGCACAAACTGCAGCCACACAAAACCTCCTGCGCTCTGACCTCTGCCGCACACGAATCAGTCCTGCTCCTACTTTTTCTTCGTAGCCGCCAACAAAGAAAAAAACTCCTGCCTTGCTCCTGTAGGCGTATAAAACTGCCTATGGGTCCCTTAGCACAGCTCAGCATGGTGATTCGACAAACCAACGAACCATCGGGCAACATATCCAAACACGATCGTTAGTCCATAATACCAAAGCCAAAAGACACGCGACGAAGCAGATCAACGAGGCGACGAGGCTAACGAACCGCACGCAAATAATGGAATACATCCACTCGCATGCGGAATCAAGCTAACGGTTCGGTGAGTCAACGAGTCATCCAACCATAGAGCGAACAACGGAATACATCCACTCGCGTGCGGAATCAAGCTAACGGTTCGGTGAGTCAACGAGTCATCCAACCATAGAACGGATTCGAACTCAAACACCGAAGCGGGTTTACTGCCAAATCAGGATTCAGATCAACAAATCAGAGTCCAAATCAACAGCGAAACCGAAAAACGTCGAAAACCAACATTTGGAGGACTCGGCCAAAACCGAGCCACCAAAAGGTGGCTGGCCACCTGTGCCAAGGCACAGATCTGAGTGCCTATAAATAGGCTAGGGGGGCTCATTGTTGAGGGGTTGGAATTTTTGGAGCCGAAACTCTGCCGGATTGAGGACTGAATCTTGGAGTTTTTGAAGCTTTGAAGACTTGGATTTTCGGATCTGGTTCTTGGCGAGCATCCACGTCAGAAAAGGCAGGAGTTCGATAGAGATCAGATCTGAGATCTGCACGGTCACCCTCCGGATCAAAACTTGGTTTTTGATCCCGAGAAGGCTATTATTTCCTTGGTGAAATAGTACCATCGGTTGTTATTTCCTTCGTGAGATAACACCCGCTATATCGTGTAGATCCGACCGGATCTAGATCGCGCGGTGGTCCACGGATTAACCCCGGCGCAGGCGAAGAACCCACAAAAGCGAGAGACCGCAAAACAGGATCTCGTGATTCATTCGACAAATAAGGAAAGTTGTAATTTTCATTTTTCTTTTGATTTTATTGTAACCGGATCTTATAAAAAGACCGGATCTTTGTAAATCGAAAAACAATTACTCGAGAGAACAATGAATTCAATGAAGAAAGCAATTTTTCCCGCAAACAATCTGGCGACCACAGTGGGAGCCACCGATCTCGCTGCCGAGATCGTTGCGTCGCAGCCGCGGATCTCGATCCCGGTCGAGGAGGAGGTCGAGTACGAATTCGACCAACAAAAGTTCGAGGAGTATCTATCATCCTCGTCCGGATCGACCTCCCCCCTCAAGTCCAAGAAGTTCTCCTCCAGGAGAAAGGTCCGTTGGTATGAAGAAGTTGAGAATACCAACGAAGATCTCACCCCAATTGATGCCAAAGTTGCATCGGGTGAAGCTCCACCGACCTCCAACCAGGTCAAGCCTGTTCTGGACAACTCCTCCGTCACTCAGGGGGTAGTGACTCTCTCAAAGAGAGCCCGCCAAAGGCGACATCAACGCCTGGCGCGGCAATTCGCAAAGGCGATGAAGTCCACTGACGGAATCCGCTATAACGCGGATCTGAAGAACAGGAGAGGCAAACAGCCCAACAACCAATGAATGGCAGCTTCTCCAAGCCGCCAACAAATGAATGGATCCGTGTCAAACGGAATCGTTTAAAACTTGAAGAGCGCATTCACAAGCGCCGCGCATTATCAGCGCAGGCACGGGCTCAAGTCCAAAAGGCCCGTAGAAGACTACAGAAGGAAGTGGCCAAGAAGCCGCCACCAACCCGTCAAGTATGGAGGCCGAAGTCTGAAGCGGTGATTCAGACTAAGGAACAATCATTGCGGCCTTCGACGCAAGTTCATCCTCCGGCGAACCAATCTAAATCGCTGATAATTCCAGTAGCTACTCCGGGAGATCCCGCGGAATCATCCCGAAGAAGGAGGTCAGTTTTGGAGCACCTCGGTCCGCTTCCCGATGAACGATGCAAAGCTCCAGTTCAAGAACGTTTGGGCCCGATGAAGACGCCTCGAACGACTCAACATGCTGGGGGTCGCCACCACCCTCAACATGACAAAGAGATCAGGGCAGCTACGCGCACCAATTTGCGCATTGAAGTCCAGGAGCCCGCTGAGAACACACACCCAAAAAGGTATGTCTCGATACGCGTGACTCTTGAAAGCCCAAAGAAGGCAGTTCGCCCTCAGAAGGAAACATTGTCGTCTGATGAGGATGACGTTATACCTGAGAAGTCGTGCCAACACATGATAGGTTACTCCGACCTTCAAACAGACGAGTAAAACCAGGAAAATGAGTCCTCGAGAATCAAAGACTCAATGCCCCTGTTCCAAACTTATTCGGACAGTATTGTCGGAGTGCAACTGCACCAGTACAGTCTCCGAAAGAATTTTGATTTTCGAGAGGCTCAGTACCGAAACGCCAAAACCAAGGCCTAGGCGTTTCCGACGAAGGAGAGCGGTGATTGAAGATGGAGAATTTCCGAGGGTCACCACAAATATGACCAGTAAAGGGACATCGACACGGGATAATCCTAAGTCGATTCCGGAAACATCCCGGTGTATAACACGTCTGCAGTCTGGAGTCATCAAGCGAGGAACTTATGGTAGGGTTCGGACAAGATTACCTTCAGAAGATGAAGAATCGGATGCCGGCTCTGCGGTCGTATTAGATAATACGGTATCCAGCGAGGGACAACCCCGCGAGGCACTTATGATAAGTGCGGAACAAGTGGCCAAGATGCTTGAAGAAGCCATGGCTAAACAACAGGAGAGCTTCAGTTTTGAAATACAGATGGCCATGCAGAATATGAGAGAAATGCATGACCAACAAATCCAAGCACTGACAAACCAGCAAGGCAAACCCAGTCGTCGCAACCAGGTTAATCAGGAAGATGAGGATACAAATGCAAATGAAGCTCATAATGCCAATCATCCTCCTGTCAATGCAGGGGGTGGTAACGAGAATGCTAGCGAAAACACAGGTGAAAGCTTGAAGATCAAAAACCTCGAGAGCAAAATCAATACGTTGATTTCCACTCAAGAGATGAAGAAAACAGGCATTCCTTGTCCATACCCAAGAGAATAGGAATCGATCCCATATCCGACGAAGTTCAATCTAATTAACTTCACGCCGTTTAATGGGATGGGTTCACCCACTCAGCATTTGATGTACTTCAAATCACACCTGGTGGTTATCTCTGGTAATGAGCCTCTGATGGTATGGTCCTTCGCCTCTGATGGTACGGTCCTTCGTTAGCACTCTTCGTGGAGCCGCTTTTGATTGATATCGTCGCCTCAAGCCAGGAAGCGTGAATAGCTGGGACGACATGGAGACTAAATTCCTCACTAACTTCTTCGACGACGACACCGAGATATCCATCGGGTCGTTGCTTGAAGAGAAACAGAAAGACAGGGAATTGGTTGACACCTTGGTCAAAAGGTTCCGGAACAAGGCGATGAATTGTCGGGACCCGATCACCGAGGAATTCATTCTCCAGACTTGCCACAACAACCTCGCGTTGGACGCGTTGGAAGCAATGGGGACAGCACCGTCCAAGACATGGAAGGATTTGAAGGTCCGAGGAGAGCAAGCCGAGCGATTCCTCAGAAGGAAGAAGGCGGAAAGAGGTCCACAGGCGACGAATGCTCCGCAACAGAATTTCGTCCCACGAGGGAAAGGTAAGGCACATGCTAATGCAGTTGATGCTAATCTGCCGTCGATCGTGGATCAAGAAGGGGCTAGCAAAGTGACGGATCCAAAGTATTGCGCATACCATAGAGCGATCCATCACCCTACAAAGTCATGCTATCATCTCAAGGATAAGATCCAGGCGTTAATTGATGTAGGCGTCATAACCCCGAAGCCGTCCAAGAATGTTGGAGCAAATGCGGTTTCAATCAGCTTTGGATCGGTGCCCACAGCATGGTTCAAACCAGAGCGCATCACCAAAGTAGGAATGAAGATGGTGAACGACGACCCACATGGACAGCGCCAAAAAGGACTTTTGCCACACACAGCCCCAAATGGCGAAATCCTCTGGGTCCATCCTGATCTTATTGAAGACGATCAGTGGACGACTTCCTCGACCAAAAAGGGTAAAGGAAAGTCCTGCAATGCTACCTCCACAATCTTCGAAGAGGATGGTAATGAAGCTCCTACCTTCCCGCTCTCCGAAGAAGAACAAGAAGTTTTTGCCACTAGGAACGGAAATGAATATCACTTCAACTATCCATCACCTAGTGATCAGTTAGCTGAGCAGGGGTGACTAAACGGGGACCAGCCAAAACTCTCACGGAGCTGGGAGTGATTACGACTCCTAGACCGGTTGAAGAAGCTCGACGATAGCCGGTTGATAAGCAGAAAGAAAAGAGGCCCCAGGAGGTTTAGAATCCGAAGCAGCCTCGTTTCAATCGCCCGATTGGAAGAGATAAACCGGAAAGCTCAAACACTCCGCACGTCTTCGATATTATGGCTCAACTGGCTAACATTCCAGCACGGATAACATTGTATGAGTTGCTACGGTTGTCCAAAGAAACAAGGGAAGCCTTGCAAGAAGCCTTGGCCAATTCAGAAGTGTTCCTTACTCGGATCAAGCCGGCACTTGAAGAGCCAGAACTGTCAATTCAGCACTGCAATATAGCGGCTAAAAACCTTCCATGCATTACCTTCACTAAAGAGGACATGCAGACGAAAAATTCAAACCATGATCGACCCCTATATTTCGTTGGGTACATTGGCTCCAACAAGGTCAACCGAATCCAAATCGATCCGGGTTCCGCTGTGAGTATTATGCCGCTTCGCTTGATGCATTTCCTCAGCATTCCAGTTAGTAAGTTGGCATCCATAGGCACTGTTATCTATGGATTCAACACTAGCGGGTCAAGACCCTTGGGTATGATCCGGGTAAAATGTCAAATGGGAGATTTGAAGACAGAAGTCACATGTTATGTGATCGATGCCGAGACTTCATATAACTTACTATTCTCCACTCTACATCAGTGTTTGAAATATGTCGACACTGATAATGAGGTTAGGACGGTGGTCGCGGATAAGCAACCATTCAAAGGGTATGAGAATTATTTCACTGATTCTCTCCTTTATGGTAACGAATCCGATACTGAATCATCGGCCCATGGCACGGACAGCGGAGAAGAAGCTGATACCGAAGCTGGATTTGATTACAATAGAGGTTATGTTTTAAACGACATTGTACCCTTTGTAATCAACCTTGACGATGGACAATCATCAGAGGGCAGTTGTAACTGGTAACTTGCCAATAATGAAATAAATAATGATTTAGAGTACTCCCTGTCTCTTGATGATGTGATAAAAGAATTGTATGATAATCCTAATTTATATATGCCGCTTCGATCGTCCTATATAACAAAGGAACGCCTCCAGCATTCTTTCAGAACAACCATGGTCGTCCCGAACAAAATAAGAGGCGCAAAAGAAGTGATTTACGGTAAAAGAAAAATCTCTCCATTACCAGATCATTTCTTAAGGGAAGATGAGGATGATGACAAACCTGGTCGGCATTTATCTAAGTATAGTCCGGAAGCGCGCAAGCTCATGGAAAAACAGGGATATGTTTTCACACTCGGAGAAGGTCTATACTTCGATCGAGGTCCTCGTATTCCAGCTAAAGCGGCATATGTACCAGGGTATGAATCTTCTTCAGAAGACGAATGCTGCTGGTTAATCAATAACCAATCATCTAAGCAATACAAAGATGGGTATCCGTCAGATTCCTCGGAATGGGATTCCGATACAAGTCTGGGGGAAGTGTTCAAAGCCCTAATGTCGAACATGGCTACAGCTGATCCGTCCACAATGGAGAACGACGATCAAATGCCAACATGGGAAGACCCGTGGGTTCATCACCTGAACATGCAGTATGGTGATAGGTTCGAAAAAAGAGAACCCCCCACTGAAGATAAAATAGTCCAAGTTAACATGGGTTACGAGGCCAACCCAAAGCCTATATTCATCAGCGATAGTCTTCCCTCAAATGAGAAGGAGGAATTAATTGCTCTCATTAGAGAATATATTGACGTCTTCGCTTGGAACTATGAAGACATGCCAGGGCTCGACCCCAATGTGGCAATGCACCGCCTCGATATCAAGCCGGATGCCAAACCTGTCAAACAACAGCAAAGACGGTTTCGTCCGCAGATTATGGAAGCCATTGAGGCAGAGGTTAAGAAGTTGATCGAATCAGGATTTATCCGAGAGGAGCAACATCCAGACTGGTTAACCAATATTGTTCCAGTCATGAAGAAGAACGATAAAATCAGGATTTGCATCTACTTCAGGGACCTGAATACATCATGTCCAAAAGACGACTTTCCTCTCCCAATCATAGATGTCATTATCGACAATACGTGCGGATTTGAGAGAATGTCTTTTATGGATGGTTTTTCAGGATATAACCAAATCAAGATGCACCCAGATGACGAGAAGCATACAGCGTTCAGAACGCCATCGGTGTCTTTTGCTACACGGTGATGCCTTTCGGTCTTAAGAATGCATGTGCCACATACCAGTGGGCAATGACTAAGATTTTCCAAGAACATCTCAGGAAAACAGTCGAATGCTATGTTGATGATTTGGTTGTAAAAAGCCGCAACAAAGAAGATCACATCAAGGACTTGAAGACGATGTTCGATCTCATGCGGAGTCATCAATTGAAGATGAACCCCACTAAATCCTTCCTTGGAATGTCCAGCGGAAAATTCCTTGGATTCGTCATCACCACTAAAGGTATACATATCGATCCCGATAAGGTAAAGGCGATACATGAACTGCAACCTCCTAGAAATCTAAGAGAACTCAGAGGATTGCAAGGGCGCTTAGCTTACATCCGGCGGTTCATCTCAAATCTTTCTGGGAAGTGCCAACCATTCTCTAAACTAAACAAGAAAGGGGTGTCATTTATTTGGGACGATGCCTGCCAAAAAGCATTCGAAGATATCAAAACATATCTGACGAATCCTCATGTTCTCGTCGCACCAAAATCAGGTAGACTGTTCTTGATTTATCTCAAGGTGATGAACCACTCGATAAGTGCCTTACTAGCCCAAGACGATGATAATGGTCACGAACAGGCAGTCTATTACCTAAGTCGGACCTTGATAGGCGCCGAGTCTCGATATCCGATGATTGAGAAAGAATGCCTCGCATTGGTATTCGCGGTGCAAAAGATGCGGCATTATCTGGTTGGACAAATGATTTACGTCATTTCTAACATTAATCCAGTACGGGTATTTATGACGCAACCAGCCTCTATGAATTAGCGGTTAGCGAAGTGGGCCCTTTTCTTGTCCCAATATGATTTGCACTTCAAACAGCAAAAGTCGATCAAAGGACAAGCGATTTGTGATCTTCTGGCGGCAAACCCGACCACAGATACGGCAGAAGTATATGATGACTTGCCGGATGAAACCCACGAAGTTAACACTACATCGTACCAACAAGTATGGCAATTATACTTCGATGGTGCTTCGAGAGCAGTTAATAGGGCAATAACCCCCGGATGTTCTACAGTCTCCTCCGGAGTTGGAGTTGTCTTAATTTCCCCGGGGAAGCATGTGATGCCTCGGGCTTATTCACTGACTAGTCCGTGTTCCAATAACGTAGCCGAGTACAACGCGCTTCTAATTGGACTCAGTTTCGCCAAGGAGTTGGGGGTTGAATATCTCGAAGCTTTTGGGGATTCTCAATTGATAGTCAACCAAGTACGTGGAGAGTATGAAGTCAGGAACCAAGACCTGATCCCGTACCACCAGGAGGCCATCAAAATGGCAGACTCTTTTAAAGAATTCTTTATCGAATACATCCCTCGTCTCCAGAACGCTTATGCGGATGCACTGGCAGCACTAGCGGTATCACTTGCACAGCCTCCCGAAACTGAACTATTAGTCACAGTAAGGACGCATCAACTCTGCATACCCATATACGATATGGATATTGAAGAGGAAGATGACGGAAACATAAGCGCCAAGGAGGTGAATTCAACTCAAATTGGGTCTGAGTCCCGAGATTGGCGTTTTCCTATCATTGACTACGTCCAATATGGTATTTTGCCAGAGGATGTAAAAGAAAGGGAATCAATCCGCCGAAGAGCACCAAGATTCTTCTATAATACCGAGACCCATACATTATACCGTAGAGGGTACGATGGTTTGTTACTCCGATGCCTTTCGAACAAAGAAGCAGAAGAAGTTCTTAAGGAAGCACACGAAGGAGAATGCGGTGCGCATCAGCCCGGTCCCAAACTGTATGATCGCATCAGGAGAATGGGATATTTTTGGCCAACAATGGTTCGTGACGCAATCGAATACGCCCGAGAGTGTCATGCTTGTCAAATACATGCAAATTAAATGCATCAACCACCGGAGCAGTTACACACGTCAACCACGTCTTGGCCGTTCGAGACATGGGGTATGGACATTGTCGGTCCTATTTTTCCCCCTTCAGTCAAAGGTGATCGATTCATTCTCGCAATCACAGATTACTTTTCAAAGTGGGCTGAAGCGATTCCGCTTAGAGAAGTGAAGACGAACAACGTCATCAATTTCATCAAGCATCATTGTAGACGGTAAAAAATACCTCTGTGAGCCTATGGGAAATTCGCCTGTAAGAAGTCGCCTGCACAATTCCCTAGCGCCTGAGCCGCATGGTCGTCAAATGTGCTCGGTTCCAGATTCGCCTGAATGATCGGCTCGCCTGCACGAGTTGGGATCAGTTGGAATAGCGAAAATTTGCCGTTCACGCAACTCGCCTACCCGAGTCCAAAGTCGAATCCGCCTGCAAACCTCAAGGCCGCCCATATCCACTACCCCACATGCTGAGAAAGGCCT